>NW_015151163.1:213317-221246 GCF_000732505.1 Cyprinodon variegatus | reverse complement strand
TTATACTTTAAGTAAATTTACAAGCCTGTACTTTGTTACTTTTACTTGAGTAAAGAAGTTTAATCAGTACTTCCACTTTTACCAGACTATTTTTTAACACAAGTATCTGTACTTTTACTCAAGTACGGAAAGTGAGTGCTTTTGCCATCTCTGTCGAAAGGGCAGATCAGCAACATTCAGTTTGATCCAGAAGGGATCGTATTAGGCAATACTAGGCAGTTTCCTATAACCCAAAGTTCCTGGGGCCCCCATAAAACTGTGTTTATATGTATGTTTTTTAAAACTATTTGTGTGCATTAATTATGTTTTTGAAAAATCCTTTTAGTAAAATGGCATCAGAACGCTTATAATATTGTAATCTCAGAGACAGGAGAGACAAGAGAAGAACAAACGTAGAACAAATAATGTATGTCTATTCTACAAAAAATTCTGTATATTGGGTCAGGTTTATGTTATGCCTTCTCAATTCAGAGGGCCCCCTGCCTGTCTTTGCCTAAGGCCTTAAATTTCCAAAATCAGCCCCTGTCCAGAGGTTCATACTCAGATCATAAGAGTGAAAATAAGTTATAGAAATCCTTTATATAAGGAAACCTTGGTTATTTCTCCCTAGTTTGAAAATAGTACATTCATGTCTCATTAAAAACATTTGATCAAGACTAAAACTCCTGTTTCTGTTTGATCTCAGCACGTTGAAGGATATGTATTCATGGGGTGTTTTTATCACAAAGTAGCTGAGGTGAGCGTCAGTGTAAAAACTGTGGATAAGAGCCCTGTCAGTTGGTGTTAACCTGCAGTGAGAGGATGTCAGGAACCATTAAGGCCTGAACACACCTGCGTCTGTCACATTAGGGCTGGAACTTTCTCAGGTCATTTCAGAGAAATTAAAATGGACATAGCTGTCTGCTAGCAGCTGTTTGCTTTGACTAGATTATAGAAGGACATTTGTGCTGTCTGTCATTTTCAGGGGGCAGAGAATCAAGGGAAGAATAGATGTTTTAAAGTTCTGACGTTCAGAATATGGTTAAAATCATGCACTCCATGTTAATATATGTGATGTCAATTGAGTGGATTTATGTAAAATCTTTTTTTTTTTTTAACAACTATCATCTAACTTTGAACACTTCAGACAAAAACTCTCAAGTGAAACCAGTCATGAAGGCCGAGACAGACATCTGTAATTAAGTTTTAAAGTTAACAGACGCCTTCAACTTTGCTTTGCTCACAAATATTTTATTAGTCTGAGAAGGATGATTGCTGATGATTTAAATGACTGAAGTTTGGTAAAGGCCTGGTAACAAGCCATTCCCTTGCTATGGCGCAGTTGGAGCAGGGATGCATCCAAAACCTGCAGGACAGTAGATCTTTAGGACCAGGGTTAGAGACACCAGGTTTTCTTTCCAACCAAACAATAGCACACCAGACTCCAGTCATCTCATCAAGTGAGTCCAATCTGAACACGGTGAGTTGATGATATGAATGGAGTCTGGTGTGCTATTGTTTGGTTGGAAAGTAAACCTGCAGCCACACGGCCCTTTCGGGAACCAGTTTGACACCTGTGTCGTACATCAATGACTAGTGCTGATCATTTGAAAAGTCCATTTGCTCCAAAATCTAAACTTCAAGCCGGTCAGTGAAAGGTGTTTTTTCCTCAGTGAATTTGTAAAGGGACATTTTATCCATGTGGGGAATTGTTTCTCTTTGGGTAAAGATTTACTTCAGTTCAGTTCATATACAATATATCATGCCAATTCACAACACATATCAACTCAAGGCACTTTACTGACAGAATACAGTCAGCTTAGTAAAAAGTTTTCTGTCTAAGGAATGTTGTACCATATGCCATGATCATGGTTTTTGGACATTGAGAACCAGTGACCCCCCCTTTTCAGCCAACTGCCTCCACAGCAACTCCTAAAGAGTTGTGACTTGCCACCCGCCTCTGTGTTGAGGACAGTGGAAACCACACAACACACAGGATTTCACTCTCTTTCTCATGAACCTTGGTGTGAGCCACATGGACAATAATGCCTGCCTGCTAAGCTGCAGCTGGATGAA
This sequence comes from Cyprinodon variegatus, assembly GCF_000732505.1. NCBI lineage: Eukaryota > Metazoa > Chordata > Actinopteri > Cyprinodontiformes > Cyprinodontidae > Cyprinodon > Cyprinodon variegatus. The sequence continues at coordinate 219,191 of NW_015151163.1, read as the reverse complement.
ACGCAAGCTTTCCAAATGGACATGGACAAAAGGTTTGCAGGTCTGGCATTATTAGGCACAGAACAAACCATATGTCTTTTGATGATGTTGATCATTTAATGTGTTTACTGATGAGTAAAGACAAAGCTAACAGTATGGACTGCATGCTATGCTATAGTATTATGTTTTGAGCTGTTGTTGAAACAGGGACAAGCTTTATTTCACTAAGGGTTTAAACACTGATGTAACATTAGTGCTCCTTACATTTCAATTACCAAGTATGACCAAAAGTCATCTAATGGAATCCTGATGTCTATTCGTTGCTAGCTATTTCATTTAACTAAAGGTTATTGGTTCCTGATTAGGCAAATCATTTAATAAAACATTATTTGGCCAAATAATGTTTTATTCACCTCATGGATTTGCATTGTAAATTGGTTTGAAAACATTCCAATAGCTCTAAATTAGTGAAAAGCTCCAGATAAACTTGAACTGTAATATGGTTTTCAACCATGCTTCCCTTCCTCTTCGTACATAGTAGTTTGGTTTAGTTGAGTTTCACTAGTTTTAGTTAAGAGTTTTTAACTGAAATATGTTTGACTCGGAGCTGAATGACTTGTGTTAATAAACTCTATTTTTTGAACAGAAGTTGTGGTGAATTTATTCCATGTATGTGCAGAATTAGCAGTTTGATTAGAGCTCGAATCACTCCTTCATCTATCCTTCATCTATCTGATTAAATAAGATATTTACCACCCCTACCGAAGAGGGCAATGAATATCTTAAAGTATCAGAAAATATGAATTCCCAGCTGGCTGCGAATTAAATATAACATTCATAACATAAATATGGCATCCAACCTGGATTAGTATTGAATATAATATAGAATCACAACAGGAAAGCCAGCTGAGGGCTGCATGGTTGGTAGCACTGCTGGTTACAGCAAGAAGGTTCCAGGTTCGATTCCCGGCCCGGGGTTTTCTGCATAGTTTTCATGTTTTTTCCCGTGCATGCCTGGGTCTCTCAGGTTTCTCCCACGGTCCAAAAATATGACTGTTTGGTTAACTGGCCTCTAAATTCTCCTTGGGCGTGAGTGTGTGCGTGAACAGTTGTTTGTTCTGTTTGTCTCTGTGGTGCCCTGTGATGGACTGGCCACCTGACCCCACCTCTTGCCCATTGACAGCTGGAGATAGGAACCAGCGCCCCTCGTGACCCCAGCAGGGATAAGAGTGATGGAAAAAGGATGGAGAATCAGCTGATTGCATCAGGTCCATAGTGGCATTCACATTAACCATCAAATTGTGCAAATTGTAATTATGAAGATAAATTTACTTAATAGAAAAACTGCAATTTTTAAAAAAAACTTTTCGATACAAAACTTTTACGCTTCAATGAAGGGGATTTTCGGTCATACAAAATTCTTATATTTCGTGAAACTGCAATTAAAACCCTTTTTTGTGTGACACGAGTCATACAGCTGGACCTTACTGCCTTCTTTTTTCCCCCCCTTTTTTTCTCCAAGGTTTATTTATGCTTTAACATGTGGTAGAATATAAAGACATAAAAAAGTTATATAGCTAACAATGTACCTTTAACATATAAACATAATTTGGCTAGAAAAAACACCAATATACCCACATATATACTCCCATACAGGACCTTAATGCCTTCTAAACGGACGAAGAACTCTGGAAGTAGTTGGAGGATGATGGCACCCACTAGGGCCATGCGTTTACATCCACCACTGGCATTTTGCTTTTAGGAGCTGTTATGTGAAAAAAAATATTTATGTGCAATTTTAGTTATTTTTCTTGTTCAATGGAAATACCGTAATTGTAAAAAAATCCTTTTCAACATCAGTAGAATATTACCATAGTTTTGCGTGCATTTGTAATAGAAACGCAGCTAATGACTTGCAGAATTCGCTCCGTCTGGATGAGCTTGTGACGGCAAGCATGGAGTGACAGTGGAGAGGAAAAACTTCCTTTTAACAAGAAGATACCTCCAGCTTGATCAGTGTGGGCAGCGTTAGGCTGAGGCCAACTGGGGGTTGAAGGACAGAAGCAGACATACAAAACAAACATCTAAGCAATGAACTATGAAAACTTTCTATTTAGGCAGTACTAAAGTAGTTCTAAACTAGACTAGTACTAAGTTTAGTACTAGATAGTACTAAACTAGCTCTTCAGGTGCCTCTTTGTGGGAAAGAAACAGTAAGGCTGATGGGTTATGAACCAGTTGTCATGCCAAAAGCGATAAAAGAGAGCACAAACATTTAGTCACAATAAAACGCCTCTTATGTCTAGGAGAAGAACAGGACTAAGCACTGAAAATAGGACCTTATTCTATCATTTTAATCAAAGATGTCAATGGCTGCAGCCCTGCTGATATTTCCCTCCAAGATGGTTGCAGAGCCAAACAAGACCAGATTAAATGAAGCTACTATGACAAATAGAGAAAAGTTGATAGAATGAAGCTGGTTTGTCTGACCAGCCTCAGCCAGCATCTTCACAAAGCATTTCTCTGGGGTTCATCTGCACATATCAAGTGCCACTCCTTAACACTATGATGGTTCAACATTCTCAGTGTGTTATACTTGAGTTCAGTGTGTGAAAAGATGAATATTGTATCTCCAGACATCTGGGGATAATACCGGGTGAACCAGACATCTGAGCTGATCTCTTTACACTCTGCCTTGATGTGACACAAAATTGTGCATCTGAGGTCCCTTGTCTCCAAATATCTCAAATGTTTTGAATTAACATATGAGAAGCTTAAAAAGTCACAACATCATCTGAGCTGACCTGGAATGTTTAAAGCATGAGAAAGTTATAAAAAATGTAATGGATCCGGGGCTTAGCAGGAATCAGACCTAAAAGATAAAGATATTTTACCGATTTAATGTCAGTAAAAAACACCAAAAAACTCAACAAAACCAGACCTGCTTCTTTTTGTATCGTTTGAACTGTGTCTGTGGCTAAAATAGATTTTATTTTGCCGGTTTTACTTTAGATGACGAGGTGTTGCTTTCAGTCTGCTAACGCAGTGGTATATCTCACACCTTCCTCTTCCTCACCTGTCTGTGTCTTATGGTGTCCCATCTGTCTGTCTCGTCTGCGCTGCAGTCATTTTTATGGCTGAATTAGTGAAGGATCTGAAAAGTTCTTCTGTTTTAAATGCAAAATAAATATTATGCAAAACTGAAGGACAGAATTATAATTAAATAATAGAAAAAAAACATCAGATATTCAAAGAATTTCACACATTCGGAGAAACACTTTAAAAGATGACAGGAGGCAAGAACACAGTGAAAACTGTACATTATGTTATTTTTGATCAGGACTTCTGTGAACCCCAATTCACACTGGTCTCTAGAATTTCCTTTTGCTTCTTTCAAGTTCCAACATACATCAGAGGTCTTATTATTTTATATGTTCTTAACAGAGCACTAACCTCCGATCTGCAGGTTTAATTGAGGCTCCTAGAAATTCTAAAAGTAGAATGAGAGGCAGATCTTTTTGTTTTAGGGTCTCTTTCCTGCAGCAACACGTTTCAGTTTGAGTACACACTGAGTGCTTTTAAACTAGACAAGACAAGTTTATTCATATTGCACAATTCAGTACAAAGACAATTCGAAGAGCTTTACACTAATTAAACTAGATTTAGACCAACTATATTGTTATTTTGTATACACACAGTGTATACAAAACAAAATCTTGATCGGTACAGCTCTCATGACATTTCTATTTCTTAAAGTGCAGCAGTGATCAAATGAAAACATTGGGAGAGAAAACATGGCACAAAAAAAACATATTGATATGGTCAGTTTGATGCAGAGACTGTTTTTTTTTAAACATTTACCTTTTTTTCCCCTTTTTTTTCTTCTTTGGTTTATTTCAACAATTCAACAGTCTGATGGCAGTGGGGAAGAAGCTGTTTCAGAATCTGTTGGACCTGCATCCAGTGCTTCGTAGCCTCTTCCCAGAGGGCAGCAGGGAGAACAGTCCATGGTGGGGGTGTGAGGGGTCATTGATGATGTTACGGGCTCGGGACACACAGTGCTGGGATAAAATGTCTTTTATGTAGGGAAGAGGAGCCTTGATGATCTTCTCTACTGTTCTCACTACTCTCCTCACCTTCTTCCAATCTGCGTCACTGCAGCCTCCACACCACACATTGAGACAGCTGGTCAGAACGCTCTCTATGGTGCCTTTGTGGAAAATCGTGAGGATGGGTGGGGGCAGGTGGGCTCTCCTCATCCTCCGCAGGAAGTAAGTGCGTTTTGACTAGTGAGATGGTGTTTACAGTCCATGTCAGGATGTCTGTGCCGCAGGAATTTGGTGCTCTTGACAACTTCTACGGCTGAGCTTTTTGATGAGCTCAGGGAGGGAGTCAACAATGATCTCCTTTATCTTCTCCATGTTTAGAATCAGGCTGTTGTCTCTGCACCAGCTGTTTCACCTCATATGTAGTCCTGCTTGTTGTCTCGTCTCTGATGAGGCCCACCACCATGGTTTCTTCTGCCAAGTTCACGATGTGATTGGTGGTGAACCCGGGGACGCAGTCGTGTGTCATCAGGGTGAACAGCAGGGGGCTTTTCACCCTGACAAAGTGACCTTTGTCGGCTATTAATGACGTCCGACCTGGCCGTTCAGACACAGGTCGCATTTGAAAAGATCAGCTTCATATCGGATTCAGGACCACATAGCCATGTGGCCTGGGTCGGATTGGAAAAAATCGGATCTGTGTTGTTCAGACAGCCACGAAAAGATCAGATACAGGTCGCATGTAGGCAAAAAAATCGGATTTGGGTCAATTCAGGCTGCAGTGTGAACGTAGTCTGAATGATCCAACGTTGACCTAACTGAGCGATGGTGATAAATAGAATCCACCTGTGTGTAATCAATTCTCTGTATCAATACATCTGCTCTGTGATCATCTTAGAGGTCTGTTTTAAGCACCGGGAGCATCAAGATGAACAAGGAACGCACCACACAGCAGGCACTTGACATTGATGTAATGTTGAAACAATGTTGTACCCTTACGTTGCCAAAATGAAAGTTGGATCCTTTTTCAAGTCAAAATTAGCATTCAACATTGAGAAGACTTTGGATATCGGTTACTAGCCAAGACAACTTGAAACCAACTAAATGACGTCAGATTGATGTTAAAAACATTACTTTTAAGGGACGTTACAGTAGCAGCCAATCAAAACTTCCCCACCTTCCTTGATGGGCCCATGGCTGGTCCTCTACAATTCATTTTTAAACATCAATCTTAGTACCAAAATATTCTTTCTGTCATGATTTGTGGACATTAAGATCTAAAGAGAAGCTTTATCTCCTTGTCAGACCCTGTAATTCAACGAAAGGGCTGGAGTCAGAGTAAAAAGATGGACACCCAGGAAAAGGCCAGTAGCTGGAAGTTGGAGGGGATTTGGCTGGGAGTCACAGGGGAGTAGGCTGCTGTTTGAAAGGGAAAAGCAATTTTGAATTGCTGCTACTGTAGCTTTTGACGTTGCATCCATTGCTGCAACCCTTATCCAACCAAGAACCCACATTAATACAACTTAGTGTGTCTGCTGGGCAGGTTGGTCCTAAATACTGTTATACTGTGCATATATCTAAAGCCGGATTTGGATTCAAAAAGATTTCCCAAGCTTTAAACATCAATATGATTACTGTGCAAGCGATAATATTGAAATGGAAGGAGTATCAGACCACTGCGAATCTACGAAGACCTGGCCACCCCTCTGAACTTCTTCTTCTTATTATTATTATTATTGCTATTGTTGTTATTGTTGTTTTTTCTTTTGTGATTCACAGAACTTCTCTTTTTGTGTTATGATTCTCTCCTTTAGGGAGTCTGGATTTTTAGTTTTCAGTTATTCCATTT
>NW_015151163.1:211147-213074 GCF_000732505.1 Cyprinodon variegatus | reverse complement strand
TCGTCTCTGGCTCTCCAGGTCAGTTTTCCCTGATGTTTGCTGGTTTTTTGGTTCTCAGTATTTTTTTGTTTTGGATGTTTGCCTAAATTTTCCATTAAATCTAAAAAAAACTCATCTCTGCTTTTGGTTCCTCAAGCAACCTCAGCCCCCTTGTTGACATGCGAATGTAGGTGTTCTATATGGTTTATATATTTTTTTCCTTTTTTGGTGGTCAAAACAGGATCTGAAATCAGCACCATCTTATAAGTTTGATTGTAAGTCAACAGTGTTTATTGCTTCACATATCCATTTAGTTTTAATTAAGGATGGCAGGTTTCGGGCCTCATTACTGATGCCTCTTATTCCCTTTGAATCATTGTGCACGGTAGGTGGAATTGCTGTTCATCTGTTTGAGCTGCTTATTTGGCTGCAGCTTTCATATCAGTCAATTATTTGCTGACCTGCTCATCTCTGTGACAGCTCCACTCTTCTCTTTCTCTTCACGTATTTTAGCCTCAGGGCAAAACTATCATTTGTCACTTCTATCCTATCCTGTGTGTGTGTGTAAGGAGCCTGATGCCAGGAGGAAGCCCCAGCTGTGCAATTTACAGCGTACATAAAATCTGTATTTTTTCAGGGAATATGACAAGAATGGGCTCAAAATGATTCTTAGCACTGTTGATTACTAACTGATTATAACAACTGATTTATATTGCTGTTAGCTGGTTACAGTGCTGCCTTTTCCTGCTAATGTTTACCTCATTATATACCAGTTTGCTCTACTTTTTCATTCTTTCTTGTTTCATCTCTTTCTTAAGAAGGTTTGGGCAGGTTGTTTACACTTGGAGCCATGCTTGCAGCACAAATATCTATCATGGATTTGCTGCATAACTGAGCTAAATCAGAACTGACAGGAGACAGATGCTGCTTGTTTTGCGTATACTTATCTCCATCTAGCATTCTAATGAAATGCTAGATAGCGCAATCTTTTGGTGTATATCCAAAAAAGAGAAGCAAACAAAAAAAAAAGGCCCTTGTGGAGGCTAATATAACAAAATTCACAGCAGCTCCATACATCTTGCTGCAGTGGGAAAGCAGGTTTTTCGATCTTGAGTATAATTTTTGATATTGAAGCTTTTTTGTGGTCACATCCATCAGCAGATGTAAAGAAAAAGTAATTTTACCATCTTAATATGGTCACTTCATTCCACTCCGTTTTAAGTTAAAATATAGAAATATATTTTAGATGTCAAGAACTGTATATCTGGATATCTGTAATGTTATATTCATTTTTGATATCTGAAATAGAAATATGAGTTAATTCTCATCAGAATTAATTTTTAGATATGAAGAATGTTTATCTCAGATAGAAGGAATTTTATTTTAGATATCTGGAAGTAAAAACCCAATACACATGAATGAGAAATGTGACGTCATTTGTACTAGCAAGAATTACATTTTAGATATCTGAATGTTATTCTATATATCTGAAGTGTTCATTTTGACTAGTAATAAATGTACTTGAGACATCTGGATTACATATTCAGTCAAGCTAATAAACATCAAAAGGGCCACTTAAAATTTGCAAAGATTTCTAGGTATTCGCACTAGTACATTTATATCTTTTGCATCCTGACATTTACTTTTTGCTTGCAAAAATGTAATTTAGGATATCTATATGTACATTTCTGACTAGTAATGTAGTTTTAACCAGCAAGAATCTTATTTTAGAGATCAACACATGGAATAAAAGAGAGGGCAGTGCTTCTAATAAATGTCAAAATGGCCTGCCATACCCCTTCCAAGATTTTAACTTTTCTAACTTTTCAATTCAATTCAATTCAGTTTATTTATATAGCACCAAATTCACAACACATGTCATCTCAAGGCACTTTACAGTTCAACCAGATCATACAGTCAAATTGATACGAAGTTTTCTATCTAAGGA
>NW_015151163.1:208921-211087 GCF_000732505.1 Cyprinodon variegatus | reverse complement strand
GTTCAAAACACGCCCCATAATCACAGCTCTATGGAGCAGTATCAGACTCATATTCTGACTAGAATTGAGTCGGACTACGTCAGGCTAACATTTATATTTTTTGCATCCTGAAATTAATTTTTTGCTGGCAAAAATATAATTTAAGCTATCTATATGTACATTTCTGACTAGTAATGTAGTTTTAACCAGCAAGAATCCTATTTTAGAGATCAACAAATGGAATAAAAGAGAGGGCAGTGCTTCTAATAAATGTCAAAATGGCCTGCCATACCCCTCCCAAGATTTTAACTTTTCCATCTATGAGTGCTGATTTTACCCAAGGGTTTTGAATTATTCCTCAATAATGATAATAAAATGTATTTTGATGCAGCAGTTATAAATATCCAGCTAAATTGAGCACACAACATCTGAAATTCTATGACTGGGCTGGTTAGACATGTCCAAAAAATTCCTCAAGTTGTGTTTTTTTATTGGGGGGAGTGGTCAGTCACTCTGTGTTATGAGATCTTCCCTGACTATCATTACCTATTTCTTTTAGTTAAAAAAGTAGTTTGGTTAAATTGACAGAAGTACTCATAGTTGATAAAAAAAGGAGGGGTCATCACTGGATATCCTTTGCATTACTGTTATTCACTTGTGAGATGTAAACATTTTCATTAAAACTTTAATTTCAAAAGAGGAGGTTCCCATCTCTGGTTATGAAGAGCTACTTTAATATCACCTTTAAATGCATCCCTGCTCCAGCACATCTGAGAAGATTGACCGAACTCCCTCATCAGCATTCAATCACTCAGCTCTACAGACGCCTGGTAGTAAGACTTTAAATTGCTTTTGATGTGTTGGGGATGCTCATAAGGTCGTATTAACCTGCTGGTCCGGATCAGGGGTTGGTTCAGGCACCGACTGAACTGAAAAAAAGTGACAACTCAAGTTGCTACACTTTGCTTTGTAAATGGGAATTTGCTCACTCAATGCCAAATATGTTTGGAAACAGCTTGCAATGAAACATCTAGTTTGGTACAGTACAATAACACGACAGTTATAACTACACCAAACACAAACTAATCTCATCGCATCACCCTCATCTGACTGGGAATCCATTTCAATTCAACATCATTTGTTTAAAAGGAAAACACCAAAATCATTAAGGGTTTTTCAGAATTTAAATCTTTGTCATATCAACATGATATATTTGGGTCATATGGCATAAAAATTAGAAGGTCACAAAGTGTTTATTTCTATGTTTATTGAACTCAATAAAATGATGTGTAATAAACTAATATCTTATGTGCATACGTTGTTTTTTGGGTAGAATGAAAACCATATTTTTCATTGTTCAACTAAACCCGTTTTTTTTTTTAAACAGCTTTTAAACAAAACCTTTTAGTTTATCAATTTTAAAGTTTTGATTCCAACCAACACAAACTAAATGTATTATTGTCTGACTGAGATTTCTGTCAGCAAAAGATATTTATTTATTTTCAAATGATAAAATAGTTATCCATGGCCAGCTCAGAGACACAGTCCCTCCAGTGCGTCCTCTGTCTTCTCCCGGTGGGGCGTGCCTCATAGTGTTTCTATGTTATTTGATATCTGATATCTCACTGTGCAATAACACATGCCAGCTACTGTGTAGCCTGTGTCATTTTTACTTATTTGTAAGGTCAGTATATTTCTGCAGTGCAAGTGCAATAATCCAAGTCAACTGCTGTGTAGTCTTCTTTTAGCTCTCTAATGTGCAGATTTTTTTTTTTATATCTAAGGGAAACATATTCCAGGACATCACAACTTTTTCTTGTTATGCGTTTTTGTACTATATACGCTCTTGTTATATTGTCTGTCATATTTTCTTCTATAATTGCATTTTGCTTTAACTCTTTGTACCCTATATAATCTACTGGATCCTCAGGGATAAATAAAGTTAAGTCTAAGTAACAGAGCATCTAAGTCAAAGAAGCATCTGAAAAAGATGTCCGAGCCACCTCAGCCGACTCCTTTCAAGGAGCCTGATGTCGCCCGGTACGGCGGAGCCAGGACCCCATCTTTAGAGCCAGACCTGGGGCCAAACGTGAAGGGGCCCAGTCTGAACGAGTGATCAGAGGCCAGGGGGAACCATGAGGGACAGGTGCAAAGAGGATTTGGCTGCAGTCAGAGGCAGAGATGACC
>NW_015151163.1:203486-207153 GCF_000732505.1 Cyprinodon variegatus | reverse complement strand
GGGCGTGCCTCATAGTGTTTCTATGTTATTTGATATCTGATATCTCACTGTGCAATAACACATGCCAGCTACTGTGTAGCCTGTGTCATTTTTACCCTTCGGGCAAGTGGCTTTCACATTTAATTTGCCCAGAAACATTTTTTACTTGCGCAGTATAATGTTTGATAAATATAGTTCCTAATATTCATTTTTGTATATATATCAATGAAACATATTTGTTTTTGAAATGTCTTTTTGTAATTCAGTAAGTTTCCAGGTTCCTGGTGTGTATATGCATGCGTCAGATAATGAACTCAAGCCTACATTACAGTGTTAACATGCTTTTCAAGCCTTCCTGCACATTCTTTTCAAACTAAACTTTGCTTTAAACTGTTGTGTGCTTGGAAAAATATGAATTGTAATGTTAAAATTCTAAAAAAAACTTGACAGGTTAAAAACTTACACTACTACTACTCACCAATTTAACATGTTTAGCTCTATGACATTTAAAAGCTCCACTCCAATGTCTCAGAGAAAAAAATGTAATGAACATGGCTTTTTCAAATCACGCAAGAATGTGTAAAAAAACAACAAAAATGGCGCTGGCAACGCTCGTGGGTCGTTTTCAGCATGTCGGTGATTTGAAAGTAATTTTGAGTAATAAATACAAATTTTTTGCGATCATTGCCCGGCGGGTAAATGCAATGAAATTTGTACTCTCCCAACAATAAAAACTACTTGCCCCGGGCGATCGGGCAATGGTCAACATCGAGCCCTGTATTTGTAAGGTCAGTATATTTCTGCAGTGCATCTGCAATTAAGTCAACTGCTGTGTAGTCTTCCCTTAGCTCTCTAATGTGATTTTTTTTTTTTATATCTAAGGGAAACTTATTCCAGGACATCACAACTTTTTTTTTGTCTTGTTATGCGTTTTTGTACTATATACACTGTTGTTATATTGTCTGTCATATTTTCTTCTTTAATTGCATCTTGCTTGAACTCTTTGTACCCTATATAATCTACTGGATCCCAACAGATAAATAAAGTTAAGTCTAAGTAACAGAGCATCTAAGTCAAGGGAGCATCTGAAAAAGATTTCCCGAGCCACCTCAGCCAACTCCTTTCGAGGCAGGTGATGTCGCCCGGTACGGCGGAGCCAGGACCCCACCTTTAGAGCCAGACCTGGGGCCAAACGTGAAGGGGCCCAGTCTGAAGGAGTGATCAGAAGAGAGGGGCGAACCATGAGGGACAGGTGCAAAGAGGATTTGGCTGCAGTCAGAGGCAGAGATGACCAAATCCGCGGGCACTTAGGCTGGCTCTAGAGATGTGGAATTATACAAAACTTTACATATAAAAAAAACACACACACATGCCTACCCACACTTAACTTGCACAAATGTTCCCTGTTCATGGGTCTGATAAGAGGTAAGACAAAGTAACACTTATTTAATCCTATTCCGTCATTCTCAATTACCTTTTACAATTATCTAAATTTCTGGAATACCAGGAAACTCCGGTGGGCCGGACTTTGGCACCTCTGAGAAAAAGAAAAGAGCTGAACCAAAAACAAAGCTCTGATAGACTCTGTTCCCCAGGCTATTACTATCTGACTGCATTCCAGAACATTACATCCTGTAGGTGCTTTGATTAAAACTATCTAAAATTAGCAAATGTAGTCTTTCTGACACCCTGCAAACCTTTTAATAAAGCATGGCAGCTGACATTAGCTTCAAACACAAGATGCTAATGTACTTGCTGAAAGCATTACAGCTTAAATACCAGAAACAAACAAAAAAATGTATTTAATATATATTAAAACTCAAGTATATTTGATTTACAGTTGCAGTTTATCAGGGAGTTTTTTATGGTGGAGATGTGGGAGAACTTTCAGCTGCTGTTCCTCCTTACTGCACTGGCTGATGAATTTATATAGATCACACAGAACGCTACTGTAGCGTTGACCTTGATAGGTTTGAACATGACGGCACTGAAAGCCAGAAGCTGGATTACAACAATTACTTAAACTTGAGCTGCACAACGAGCACAAACAGATTTCTGAGGGCAGCTGCTGTCCTACAAATGTTCTGTTAGTGTGAGATGGCCCTCCAGAGCAGATAGGAGCCTTTGAATATCTCCATACTCTACTTTAAATCTCTGCCTGCTTCTCAAAGCCAGTCGTGATGAATCCTGATGCTGGAAACTTGGAAGAAATAAGCTTAAGAAATCATGCATGAGTTATATTCCTGATTCCCCTCTAGCTTAAGGAAGTGGGAGAGCTAACATCCCTCCATCCTTTTTATCCTGATGGGGAAGAGAGCAGGTTTTGGTGCATCTCTCAGCTTTCTGCTTACACTGACACGTTTTCTTGAAACCTTACTGCCCGCTGCGACCTCCCTTGAACTCTAACTCACATTTTTAAATATTATCTCAGCATAAATGAAGTGTCAGCATGTGGTAATAGGGATCAGCTAGTTTTGATTACAGGCTTTGGAGATTCAAAGGCCATCCACAGACTTTTCAAATTGAAAACGGGTGATTAACGTCAATGCACCGGCATGTGAATGAGCAGCACTTAATTATGACAGTAAGCCTCCGGCCCGCCTTGGACCCTCCTCTGCTGTAAAACATGTGCACAACCCTAACCCCGCTTCAAGGAACTGTCCATTTCTATTTAATTCAGTTAATTTAATTCTCTTTAGCTGAATTAATTTTTTGAATCTAAGAAAAAAAACATGTGAACTGAATAAAAGTGAAAGGAAAGTGGCCAAGTGCATAAAAAGGGAGAGATTCAGTTAAAATTCAAATACATGTGTGGTGCAACCCAGCTCATCATAGTTCAGTCTATCATTTATATCAATCATAAATAAATGATTACAGTCAGATACTTTAGATAATGGAGCCTCGATTTGATGGCTTACATCAGCTCAGAGCTCCTGGGTTGGACAAGGAGAAATAATTAGTTATCTTGGAGTGGTAGAGAAAGAGATGACGTGTTTTGACCCCTGTGGTCAGCAGAATGCCGGATGTGGCTGAGAGCGGCTTGTTTACTTGCTGCCCTGTGGCTGAACATCAGGCCACTCAGACAAAAGCAGAGGGAATAACTGACAGCGCAGCAGCCCGGAGCAGTCACACTGAACTAATGGAGGGTGGAGAACATGAACTCTGGAGAGGAGTGTTTGCCACACTGTGCTGTCCGCTGTAATGCACCGCTGAGGTCTTATCAGTTGTGAGAGCAGGCAGTGGAAAATTACTTATAGAATGAAGCTGTAACTCCAGAGATGGAGCCGCACTGGAAGCAGTAAGTCAACCTTATTGGTTGGGAAGACAAAGGCAACAGTAATGTGAACTGAGGAACATTTTCAGAGCTGGGCCTTGGATTAAACCATGGTTGGCTGGTTTATCCTTAAAGCAACAGTGAATGTGTTTAGCGATGGTTCGTGCATGACAGAATGAAATCGTTAATGAGACCAAATCTGGAAAAATATTATATTTACACTCTAAAAGATAGATTTTCTGTTTTAATTTGTGTACATGTAAATCTCGTTTTTTTTTTGTGTTTGTTTTGGTGACCTGGACAAGATTGTTCAAGCCTCTGTGTTTAGTTAGCCCTTATTTTGGAGCGGGCAACTAATAGCTAACCTCGTGAAACCATCCTGATCTCACGAGCTTTCAAGATTTCACTCGCTAA
>NW_015151163.1:202442-203143 GCF_000732505.1 Cyprinodon variegatus | reverse complement strand
ATGAGCGGACTTCTTCTTTAAAGCTCCAAACAGCATTCATTGAAAATATTTGTGTAAATCAGCACAGTGAGCAGGTAAATAAGCCAGCAGTGAGTGGAAGAAGGACTGCTGAGGAAGTGTAGAAGGCAGTCAAATTCATGTTCAAGGTAACCTAATATGACAACTGAAGGGTTTGTATGTGTAACTGAACTGCATGTGAATACAGCACATAGGTGGATTTTCTCGTCGTTAAATTTAGTGCAGGTTCTCAAACTTAAATGAAGTTGAAATAATACAATGCTTCTAGTGAATACAAGGATAAAGCATGGGTCTGCAAAGAAAGCATTGGGGTATGATAATCAGAGCAATCGAAAATATAACTCAGGATTGTCATCTTCACACAATCACAGAGGAAAGTCATACCCTCATCAGGCAAGTCCTGAATGTCCTGTTTAAGTGGAAACCCACACTCTCCAAGACCAGCAAAGCAGCAGTGCCCAGAGCATGCAGGATAAAAAGATGGGCCATTTAAAGCCCCCCACAGCTACAGCGATGTCACTCTGAGCAGCTGGAAGACGCATATCATCACCAAATCTCTGAAGAGGGAAGAAGGGAGTATTGTACATCATCTAATGTAAAACAGTGTCAGCAGCCTTTTGGCTGCAAATTCTTACTTTTATACCAGTGAAATATAAGTCTGCCTCTTTAGTGAACCTTTTTTT
>NW_015151163.1:193887-202034 GCF_000732505.1 Cyprinodon variegatus | reverse complement strand
ATAACCAAGAAAAACAGAAACAAACAGACCAAGACTCTGACATTATTTTATTTTCTCTCTAAAGGTATTTTAGCCTTTCATGTTTTATAGAGACATTCTAAATACCAATCACTCTACATTCACAATCATAAGGTCAGCAGATATGTATGGTACCTAGTAGTCCAATAACAGGAGGTAGCTTTGCATCCTTGTTTTTGCCCAAACTCACCCTTTTGTGATTCTCTTACTGTCTTCCATTCATTTTCTGAAAGTGTATTTGTATATAAATGAACTGAATTAAATTATCTTTTTTGTCATCCACCCATAAAATAAAGAATTGTTTCAAAGTCACCTGTAGGTAGAGCAGCATGAGGCATGTGGCTTCATTTTAATCACGATACAACTGTTCATCTTACCATGAGAACAGAGCCTGGAGAATGCCACAGGGTAGGTGAGACTTCAAGTATGTTTATCTGACCAGAGCCGCTCAGTCATTTCATAAACACTTAATTTTTTCAGGAGCTATATTAAAGTAAAAATGTGATTTAGAACTACTTTAAGCTAAAGTCATTAGGAACCACAAAAGATTTGATCTTAATTTACTATCTACTGATTAAAAAGGAGGCACAAAACAAGAAGGGACCAGCAGCAATTCAATTCAATCAGACATACATTACTCTTTACACCTAATACTTTCCCTAAAGAGAAATTAAATGTTGAAGTAACTCACCGCCCTTTACTCAATAAGTTGCTGTAGCTGTTTCTTACCTTAAAAAAGTCCTTTTGATGGTGAAACTCAGTTATCTATATGTTTCACAGCTTTGTTATAATAGTTCAGTTTGAATTCAATACAATTTAAAAATACTTTATTAATCCCAAAGGGAAATTGAATGTTTTAAACAGGTGTTGGGCAGAAGGAAAAAACAGAAAACAAACTAACAAAAACACATGCTCTTGTGATTTCCCTGAAAAACACAGCGCTCTCCAGTTATAAACAATCCAGGGAAATTATTTAAAAACCATCCTTTCATATTAGGTAAAACATTTATTTGATTAGAATTGGTAAATTCTCAAAAAATTATCTAATAAAATATACTCAAAGATTTTTGCCATCCAAATGTGTGCATGTGGCAGGAAATCACTGCTCTGCTGAACCATAAAGAATAATGAAACAGGGCCAACCATTATTAATATGTTTTCTAATTTTTCTGTTCTAAAACATCATCCATTTTATTTTTGATTATTTGTGCAACCTTGTTGAGTAGTCCAACTAACTGTTGAAAAGAAAGGATGGGAGCCTGAATGTTGGTGCAGTTGCAGCATGGAGATCACAGGCTGAATCCTAACCTGATGAGGTCTTTCTGTTTTGAAAATCTTCAAGTTTATACTGTTGAGTTGACTTTAACCAATTGCTTCTGGTGTTTTATAACTATTGAAACTACTGTAAAGTGTATCTACTTACTGTACACTTTACTATAAAATCAAGCAAACTAGAGAAACAAAATTCCAAAACCTTAAACCTCTGGATGATTTATAACTGCAGCTTCTGCATGGGGAAGAGGATTAAATTGAGGCAGGTGATGCTGCAGGGGCGCATTCAAGATCACCAATTATAACATTGGCTGAAGTGTGCAACACCATCTAAATACATTTTTGACAGCAAGTTAAAAAGGTTCTGTAATTTCAACAATTAGACTAGCAAACACCATAGACCTCTATGGGGAGATGACCATTACTGTAACTATGGGAGCCTCAGTAAAGGCATAACCAGGATGCTTAGAATCTACGGCTCTGTTCGAATTCATGGGCTGCTTTTTTCAAGGACGCGGTCTACCTGGAATGGATCCTTTGAAGTCTTTGAAAATAAGGAGACCGGAAGAGTTTTGCCTGTGAATTCAAACAGGTCTAGCCTTCGGCGGCTTTCACCGCCGTACGATCTGTCGCCTAGCAACCGTTTCAGTTGACACACAAAGCAGGAAAAGAATGAATACTGAACTTTTCAAAACTGTTTCTTTTCAAATTTTTTTCTTTTTTTAAAGTGTAAAGTGAACAAAGGAGTTTTTTTCACTCATATTTCACTCATGTGAATACAGACTGGAATAAAGGTTCCAACCACCGGGAGCATGAATAAATAAAAGCAAATGTAATGATAGAAACCTTAGTCAGTTAAATAACATGCTGCTGTCATTTTGCACATCTCTGATGTTGCCGTTATTTTCAAATATCAATTACTGTAAAAATGTCCATACTTGTATATTGGTTATTCATTCTCCAGGTGCACATTTTTATATTGTTAAAATACTTTGCAGTACAGTATTTTATTGTTTATATTTTAATTATTCCCTATTATGTTATTCTTATACATTTTTCTAAGGTCCTCATTTGTGTGACCATTTTCAAAAATCGTTCTGCTGCTGTAAATGTCCCTATTGTGGGACAATAAAGAGATTTTCTATTCTATTCTATTCTATTCTATTCTATTCTATTCTATTCTATTCTATTCTATTCAAGGGATAGAAAGATATAAGTAAAGCTAAACAATGTATGTATAAAATATATATCTGCAAAATCTCTAATATCACACAACAAAAAAACTTAGTTAGGCAAATTATGCAAAACAGCAATGAAGAATAAAAATCCTATCAGATTTATAGTCCCCACACTGTAGCTATATTAGAATATGTCCTTAAATTACAGCCAAACCCATTTACACAGTAACAGATAAAAACCTTTAGATAAATCAAACATTACCGCCACATATCTGCCTCAATAACCATTAAAACAACTATTTTCATACATTTCAGACGTAACTATTCACATACTTGTATTATATTAATATTCCAATATTCACCACTGTGCGGCACCAGGTACCATTTTCCTTTTATCATAGAGCAGCCGTCTTGCTTGGTCTCGCAATGAATCCTGGGATCCTTCAAATCGGGCAAAAAGGATGCATTTGCAGGCCGCATAACGAGTACTCTTGGAATCCAACGAGACTTCGCTGTGATTTAATCGTCCTTCGAATCTGGCCTTCGGAGGACGCAGCTCATAAATTCAAACAGGGCAAACATACGAATTCCTAGAAATATTTATAGCTGGTCCCATATGAGTTGATGATCATCGCCCCCCAGTGGTCTGGATTTCTTCTGTTATTGAAGTTTTTACTACTTGCAGTGTTTTCTTCTGTTCTTTGTCTGTTTGTGTTTCATCATCATTTATGTATCTGCAGCGGTTTTTGTGTTCGCAGCCTTCTCAACCTTCTCCCACTTTGCTGCTGTATTTTCTATAGTTGCAGCTTTTCTTAACTTTTTTTTTTCTACTTGTAGTTTACTTACTTTTGCGTGTGTTTTACATGGTTGTGTGTAAAGTCTTGTTTTTGAGTTTGCTAGTCTAATTGTGAAGTTTGCAGGATCTTTTTAATTCACTGTAAAATTATGCGTTTACACAGTGTTTACTGTTAAAGAGATTAAAGTTTGAAGGTTTTCTAAAGGTTATCCTAATTCACCCAAGTTTAACAAGTACTAAGATACACAAACAACTTCTGCAAAACAGACCAACATGTACAAAACACAAACAAACACAAAGCACATATTTCACCTGTAATTAATTATCGTTCCATAAATTTAAATTAATTAGACAACATTCCAATCTCAGGGGTTTTAGTCTCTGCTGGAGCTTCGAGTGCAAATGAAATCTTAGCAGATGTAAAAATCCTGACATTAATCACAGGACTGAAGCAGGTTCCAGGGTTTGGGAGTTAAATGTGCCTGCAGGAAGTTTGTCATGGCAGTGACATTCCAGCAAAGCCCTTTGCCAAAAGCCGACTTTAAACTTTCATCTAAAGCTCACAGCCTCCAGGATTAATAGTAATTTAATGCTATACAGCAGACTGATGTCACTTTGGAAGTCAAATGTTGTTCTTCAGAAGTGCCCTGGGAGTCCTCTCAGTGACTCAGTAATAAAGCTGAGGAGAGATCACTGCTGGGGTTCATTTGTCGGCTGTAGTCAGCTGTGGCTGCAGCTCAGCATTTCAGAGGCTCTCTGCCTGAAACAGACAACCCCACCAGGGGGGAAGAAAAGGGAAGTCACTGTAATCGATAAGGCCAGTCACCTTCCATCAAGCACCTCACCAGCAATGTTCAATACAATGATCCGTTCATGCTCCAGTTCAAGGCGTCCTTCTGGTCCCAGCAGGCTGCAGCAGGGAGCCGGTAGATGGCAGTGTTACTATCTGGATGCATGCGCTCTGGCAGGGAAAAATGGTTGTTTGGAAAGGGTGCAGCTCACTCTGGGTGTGTGTTGCAACATACATGCTCCTAGATATTTGAGTTACTGTGTGAAATTAGTTACGAGACCTTTCTCTCCTCGCTCTGGCTTTTATTTGCAGAGCTGAAAACTGAGAGGAGCCTCTGGCTACAGTGATGCTGTCTGTCCCTGCTGCATCGTATTCCCTCAGTAAACACTCACTCTCCTGATAGGCTCCGCATGCATCAAAACAAAGGACAAATGAAGAAAATGGAACAATGCAAGGACAAAATGGAGCTGCAGGATGGTTCTGATAAGAATCTGTTTTTCAGCTCCATTTAATTCAAGATATGTTTTAAGAAATCAGTTTATGTGTTAATCTGTTGGAGATAACATCAGTTATTTGCAGTTAATTATTTTTTGATGATTTGCAGGTTGACCTCTGAGGGTGAATAATTCAGGTTTCATCAATGTTCTTTTGTTATTTATAGAAGAAGTTTTGACTTAGTACCCAGCCCTCCGCACCCCCAATCTAAAATAAATAAATAAAAGAAGAATTTTTAAATGCTGTCTATATTAGGTCTTATCACGAGGCACTGCTATACATTACAGACTGCACTGGGTTAGAAATGAATCATTTCTGATTATGCAACAACTAAAATGCAGGAGCAGCATTCACAATCGCTTTAATAATTTCAGGTAATTATATTTTGCATAGCTTTACCAATTACTCTAATTACTGTGGAGGCCTGCTCTCCTTAACTTCACTTCATTGGAATTTGTTGACATGTGGTTAACTGCCACACAAAGCTGAAACACAAAGCTGAAAGCCTCATAGAAACTCCCAGAGGAAAGCTTTTCTTATGCAGTAACAGTAATTGCCTTAAAGGCTTTTTATAAGATGTCTTTCTAAAACATTTTTCATATGTTGGCTGTGGTGATAAGTTCCAACAGACTGATCACTTCCTTGTTTAATCCATCTGATTAGATTTTTTGTCCCTTTGCACTGCAAAAAAATGTAAGTCTAAATAAGAATTTGTTTCTTAAAATAAGTGCTATTTTTCTTGAATTGAGGAGCAAAGTGAGACTCTTTTCTTAAATAAAAAAAGAAAAACAAATGCACTTTGTTGTTCCCATTGCATATTATCTAATTATCTTATTTTAAGAGTAAAAAACAAATTTCTTTGGCAAATCATCTTGTTTTCTTAAAATAAGTGCTTTTTTTTCTTGAATTAAGGAGGAAAGTTAGACTGTTTGCCAATTGAACAAGACAATTAGAATTTAAATAAGAAAAAAGAACAATTGCAGTCTCTTATTTAAAAATGCATATTATCTAATTATCTTATTTTAAAAGTAAAAAACGAATTCCTTTGGCAGGTCATCTTATTTACCTGCTTAAATTGAGAGTAAATACATTTAATTAAAGTAATTGTTTACTTATTTCTAGATTATCTTTGCAGTGTGCTTAGTTTGGGCTAAGCTTTAGCTGTTGGACGTGGCCTCACATCTAGAATAATTTGGTTCAGACAGGCATAATGTTTCACTCCATGACTGCATCGATCTGGCCCTGCCGCTGCAGAGCAAGCCCAAATCATTCATGTTATATCTTCACGCTGGACAGTTAGATTTGTGTGTTTATGATGAACATTTAGGGCATATACAAAGATGCCAGTTTTTTTTTTTCTTCCTTCAGATTAAGCTTTGTAAACCCACTCTAAGTCTTACTATTAAATTCTTTTTAAAATAAATAAAATATTTTCTTGACTTTCTATCGAACCAATCATGTTTGTTCCCTTCTTCTACAGCCGCTTTACCATTTAACATGTGAATTTTGTGGATTTAGAGGAAAAGCTCCTGTTCAAACGAAAGCCCCAGGACTCGTATTACCCCGTTAACAGGAATCCCGGGTAATTTGTAAGCATGCTTTCCCATTACTCAGCACATTAAGCCTGCAAGAAACTATACTACAGCTTTTTAGAACAGGTAGCAGTGCTAAGAACAACACATTTGTTCTCCCTTTTCTTCAAGTGCTGAGAAAGCAAATAAGTAAATCGCCAAGCTCAAAGAGTGACATTGATTTAAAAAAGAAAAAATCTAACTGCATTTGGCCACAATACCTTTATAATTGCATGTTAATTTAAAATAACATCTGAAAACTGACATTTATTTAAATTTTATTTAATTATTATATTAGGTTAATATCTCCTACTGTCCTCATAGAACCTTGAAAAAATCTATATTTATACACATATATTAAGGGGTTACCCTTCACTAAAAAAAAATAAATCTAGAAAGAGAAGACTTCACAGACTCGCTCTTCTAGCTGGTCCATCTGTACGAGTCGTTTTCCACAGTGGCGTTCACACAAACAAAACAAGTCTACAAACAGGAACTATGCATAGTGTAGACAGGTTGTGGAATTGACCAATCATAGGCCTTCTTTCTCTCCTCCCTGTGGAAGAGAGGTGCACCAGAGTGTCTGCGGTGTTGGGAGTGGGGCGGTCATATCTGGGTTATCTATGACATACACGCAGAAGACCTGGTTTCTGAGCATAAACCAGGTCTTAGTCTGAGTAGAAACTATGTTTCTTATTTCTGCAAGGAAAATTCAGATCAGTGCTGCATTAAGATATTTTTCTTAGTAATGTGGCAAAACTATTTGCAATTACCTAAAATTTCTGAAAAAAAAAAAAAAAAACATTGTACATTTTCTAAAACATTGTACATTTTCTATTCTGGTGCTCACAGTTTTCACCATTTACCTCATCAATACTTTATATTGACTTTCAGTAACGGCTACAGGTTTGGTAAATCTCAGCGCCCCTTGCCCTGTTTGATGGCTTGCCCTCCTAGATATTGCTCTCCTGGTTAGCTAGCTAGCCTAGCAGCCAAAATGCTATCAAAGGGACTCTTCCACTCTTTGAAAGAATGTTTAAAAGTATGATCATAATCTTGATAATCTGACTACACAGATTAAGTTTTGAGCTCATCTGCTCAATTGTTTCTTTCCTAGTCAGAGCGAGCTATGTGGCTAGTTGACTATTACCTTTCTTAATATAGAAAGTGTTAATAGATCAGACCTTCTATGTTATTTTTGTATATCTGCTTCTGTCTCAAACTCCTAGTTGGTCTCGGCATCAAGCTGTGGGAACATGCTTGATTTGGGGGACACCACACAGGACAAGATATCGAGTCAAGACAATTTGTTATCAAAGTAGTCCCAGTGTTCTTCTAAGTAGATGCAATTACTCTCAACACACCACATTCTCAGGAGTATGTAGAGGTATGTAGAGGATGTAGAGGCTGGAACTGCTTACTGGGTGTCTCTTGTAAATAAATTAGAGTGTGTTATTGTGCTTACATTCACACTTCCCTGTGAAAATAGAATAACAGCAAACTAGAAAGAAGGTATCTTCTCTTGCTGTGCAAAAGCAGTAAATCAAACATTATGGTTTCCAGAGAAGCTACCCTAATCTGCCTGCTGAATTTGATGTTAACAATTTCAGTAGCTTAATGATTTATGTGCTGCACGGACACCTTTAAAAGAATGCAAAATTAAATGGTTAAATGTATTTTTAGATGAATTAGGTAAAAACATGACATGTAAATATTTTATGTCTTCTTTTTAAATAAATATTTAATTATTCAGCAGCACATTTTGTATTTTTATTGTACATTTAATCTTTTAAAGTTACATTTAATTATTTAAAGGTCAATGCTCAGAAAGGAGGACGCAGAGTTGAAGCAGACAGATCACAAAAACGTTTAGAATCAGAATCAGAAATACTTTAATAATCCCAAAGGGAAATTACTTTTGTTACACGCTCCAGATACAAACATTTTTATATATTATAGCTCTATATATACACAAGATAATATAATACACACACACACACACACACACACACAGACACACACACACA
>NW_015151163.1:190308-193157 GCF_000732505.1 Cyprinodon variegatus | reverse complement strand
TATACTCCTCCACAGTGTCAACAGGAACCCCCTGGATGGAGACAGGGGTCGCAGGTGTTTTTGTCCTCCTCAGATCCACTATTAGCTCCTTAGTCTTTCTCGTGTTGAGCTGTAGGTGGTTCAGCTCACTCCAAGTGACAAAGTTGCCCACCACAGTCCTGTATTCACTCTCCTCACCCTTTTCGATGCAGCCAACAATTGCTGAGTCATCAGAAAACTTCTGAAGGTGGCTGTACTCAGTGAAATAGTTAAAGTCCGAGGTGAAAAGGGTGAAGAGGAATGGGAGAGGACAGTCCCCTAAGGGGCCCCAGTGTTGCTGACCACTCTGTCAGACACACAGTTCTATAGGTGTACATACTGTGGTCTGCCCGTCAGGTAATCAACAATCCTGGACATGGTGGGGACCTCCACCTGCATTGCAGTCATCTTCTCACCTAGTAGAGCCGGGCGGATGGTGTTGAAGGCAATGGAGAAATCAAAGAACATGATTCTCACTGTGCTCGCCGGCTTGTCCAGATGATTGTAGACTCTGTTCAGCAGAAGGATGATGCTCTCCTCAACTCTCAGGCGGGGCTGGTAGGCGAACTGTAGTGGATCAGTGAATGGCCTGACCATGGGCCTTAGCTGCTCCAGGACTAGCCTCTCAAAGGTCTTCATGATATGGGACGTCAGTCTCACCGGTCTGTAGTCCTGAGGGTCGCTAGGGCGCAGTGTCTTTGGCACAGGAATGAGGCAGGACGTCTTCCACAGCATGGGGACTCTCTGGAGGAGCATGCTCAGACTGAAGACAAGGCTAAGTACTCAACACATCTGATAGGAACAAGCTTTGAGCACCCTGGGGAATGCATCTTTAATGTTAGCATACATCAGGTCCAGAGTCCTCTCATCTCTGGTAGGGCAGCTCACATATTGTTTGAAGGTCAGCAGGACTTTGTTCATGGTGACATGGTTAAAGTCTCCCGACATGATAATGAGGGCATTAGGATGTTGGGTCTGTAGTTCGGAGATGGTAGAGTGTATGATGCTGCAGACAGATGTTGGATTTGCAGACGGAGGGATGTACAGAACAAGAGCAATGACATGCGGGATCTCTCTGGGCAGCTGATATGGATGGAGTCCAACGAACAGCAGTTCAACATGAACAACTACAGAGTTGTTTTTAATGGTGATGTGACCCGGGTAACACCATCTGCCGTTTACTAGAATGGCAAGCCCCCCTCCTTTTCGCTTACCACTCTTAGTGTCCCGGTCGTTATGAAAGCCATCCACGGAGACAATCTGGTCCGTAATGTCCTTGTGCAGCCATGTCTCAGTGAAACACATCAGACTGCACTCCTGGTACTCCAGTTGGCTCTGCGTTAGCGCCGTTAGCTCGTCCATCTTTTTGCTAAGGGACCGCACGTTTCCCATAACGACAGAGGGGAGATACCGCTTAAATCTTCTCCTATCAATAAGCCCGTCCTGTCTCGACCCTCCTTTCATTCATCGATGTTGCTTTCCTCCTCTGCAACCACGGCGTGTTTCCCCCTAGAGTTCGGATGGTATTTCAGCTGGTCTTGCTACCATGCTGGCCGGCATTAGAGCGATCAGCTGTTCTCTGGAGTAAACAAAGGCAGGGTGTCCTGGTGGAAGCGGCATGATAAAAAGAACATGAAAAAAACACAAAAACTCTCTGAAAACGGCCTCGTTATAGAGGATAATACTTCACAGAGTTACTGTGAAAAAACAAGAGCAATCAAAAAAAGATAAAAGTAAGAAAGTTAAAAAGCAAACTGAAGTGGTGTAACTGCAGCATGCTGCTTTCATGCATGTGCACTACACATTCATAAAGCTGCATTGTTTATTGACATTCTTTGGATCTGCAACTCAACAACAAAGGAATCAAAGACAGGAATCTCTATAGATGGAAAAACTCAGGTTAGTAACCAGGAAAATCTGATGGAGGGCGATTACTGTACGAGCTGGTTTTTAGAGTTCAGTCTGCCAGTTCTGCCCAGAAAAAGGAGTAACAGTCGGATGGCTAACCACAGAACGCTGCAATTGTCTCCCAGAGAGTTCCGGATGAAGGAGTCTGCAGACTACAAAAATAGCTGACGAGAAAACCAAAACATGCAAAGGAAGGTAGGAGAATCCAGAAGACGAAGCCCAAGCTGGTGTTGAAGAGGTTAACAGGAGTCTAGACCAGAAGATTAGATATCCGAAGAGATGCCTTGAAGAAATTTAATTTGAGGTCAGAAGACAGACCCAGATCAGTCAACAAGCAGAAACCAACAGGAGTCCGAAGACACATCAGGCAAACAAATCTGAAACAGGAAAAGGCCGAACTGGTCAGGATCAGGCAATCAGAACAACAACAGGTACGCTAGATAGCTCTCACCTATGGCCCGAATAATCTGGCATTGATGACTGGGAGCACGCAGCTTAAATAGAGGCAGGAGTAGGTGGATAAAATGAACAGTGATTAGAAATTGGGCAGAACTAGGCAATTCAATAGAATAATACCAGTCATCAGAGCCAAGATCATGACATTGATGATATAGTAAATAAATAAATAGGCCATTTAAATTATTTAACAGGGCATTCAGTGACGTTTATCTGTTTAATGTGACATGTATTTGCTTCATGTCATGTAACCTTTTTATGGTAGATTTATTGATTCCATGGTACATGTACATTTATGTATTTCATGATAGATTTCTTTCTTTAATCTTGTCAACTTTAACCCCCTAAATGGTTCCAAGCTAGTGTTTTTCTTTAGAAGTTGGTGGCAACTTTTCGTACCAAAAGATTTTAAACTGATGTTTTTAACCTTCTTAATAAGCAACATCAACAACTACCAAGTCTTGACC
>NW_015151163.1:186238-188565 GCF_000732505.1 Cyprinodon variegatus | reverse complement strand
CTGTTTTTAGCGACTGCGGGAAAACACCTGACTGAAGGGAGGTGTTTATTATCTGAGTCAAATCAGATGCTATGACAGGCAAAACTTTCTTAAAGAAAGCTGTGGGTAGAACATCAAGGCAGCAGGAGGAGGAAGTTAGCTGCTGCGTGATTTCCTCTAAGCTTTTATAGTTTATTTGGCTGAATTGGGACATTTGGCCAAGATCAATAGTAAAAGTGTATTACTATTGAAAAATCGGACAGTATTTTACATCTCATTGTTCAATGTATCAAAGGTCTGGATTGCAGTCCTGAATTCAGACGCCCCTCAGCCTTATGGGCGTCATTACACGGCTGACATTCACCTGAATGGCATTTGTCAAATTTAAACTAGAACCTTCTGAAAAAGGACTACAAAAAACAAATTTACACAAATCTAGCCTTTAAAAAACATAAAACATATAAAGGCGAGGATATTTGTATGTGTCACACACAGTACAGTACATATCATGATAAAAAGTATTTGTGTTCTACTCCATGAGCTGGGCTGTGCTTATAATGTCTGTCACACAAAGGATTGTGAGCAACCGTATAGGTCCTAGCGGCAGCTTTGTTAGAAGGTCCCTATGTTAAATGCACTGCTCTATTCTGATAAAACTTGTTATAGCGAACGCAGACCCACTTCTGACATGACTTAAGTCTCCTTATTGATTTGAGGTATTTGGATTGAGAGGTCTCTCCTTAATGCACCTCAGCTGTGTCCACTTCTCTCCCGATTGCTTCCACTGCCTGTTTCTCTTTCTCCCAGTATTTAAACTGTGTTTCCACTCACTATTAATTTTGGAAACCTTCAGTAACTGCTTCATGTCCCCAGCACCGTGTTTAATGTGCCATGCTCTGTCTTTTCCTCCTGTCTTCCTGTAGGTTCGGTAATTGACTTATCCTTTAGCAAATAAGGCTTAACTTCTCAGCCTTATTTTCTCATTTTTCCAAGAAACTTCACTTACCATGACTTTCCTGGGTTCTCAAAGTATGTATGAATAAAAAAGAATTTTATATTTTCTATATATATATTTTTTTTTAATGATTGAAGTGAATGATAAAGAAAACATATTTACACATAGTTAAACAATTTTTTATAAAAAGTTTTATAAAATAAAAAATAATACTCTTTTCATCTGACCAAGGTTGTTATTTTCTCAGATAAAATAAAGCCTTGGCGCACGTTTAACTGAAGAAACTGAATTATTTACCCTCATCCGCCTCCGACACAAGCCAATCAGCTTTGAACAACACTTCCACGAAAGCCAATCAGCATCCAAAGTTCATCTTAAAAGGCCTCTGATCCACAACTTGTCTGCTACCTAGTGCGCAGGCAGTGGTTGTGCTGTCTGATTTCATTCAGATGACCCTGTTTCAACAAACCTCCAGCCCCTCCTCCGCCATCGTAGCTAAAGCTTCATCAGGGTTTCATTACTCCCAGACTTTTACTCTGTTCCCTGTCTCTTCTCAACTGGTCCAACGGAAGACCGTCTTGTTGAGCCTGGTTCTGCCAGAGGTTTCTTCCCAAAGTAGAGTTTTTCCTCTCCACTGTCACTTCATGCTTGCTCAGCATGAACAGGTTCATGCAACCTGTGTTATTCAAGCTGCAATTCCATCTTTCAGGTCCCTGAGTGAAGAACTAGTATCAGCTAACACAGTCTAGTGGATCTCTGCATACAGCTCAAGCACACCGTCTCACCAACCAACAGTCTATGGACTGAACCAACTTCATCTACTTCACTCCACCCCCAGTTTCAGGCCTGGGGGGAAACATCCCCGTCCTTACTGTATACTCCTGCTTATGCATATCAAAGCAAGATTGAGCTCTAATGTTTCCTGCCGAGGTCTGAAGACTGAAGTAATTGTATCAATAAAATTCTTCTATTTGTCTTTTTCTCTACGTGTAAGATTTTTTAAGATTGAACTATATTTACAATTGGTCATATAAATGTGTTCCTTTTCTCCTCTAGCTAAAATTGTTATTTATCATTTTAGTCTCCCACTGTCCCTCTCCTATTGGCTTCATTATCTTAAGTTCTCAAATATCAAGAAAGGATTTTCTTAAATGTTACTCTAATGGTATGACCTTTAAAAAGTACTTTGACGTAGTCTACAAATGCCAGAATATGCTTCTGTTTTCAAACTACATGCATGGTAGAGAAAAGAAAAATCAGCCAGAGCATCAATTTCAAGAGGCTTACTAGGATTCTTCAAACTATGTGTGCATTGCAAGTGTGAATTTGAAGTTGTAGAGGGAGTTAAACTTTAAGCTTTCTATTTGTAGAATAAAAAAGAAAATCACAAGCA
>NW_015151163.1:182519-184564 GCF_000732505.1 Cyprinodon variegatus | reverse complement strand
TCTATCTATCTATCTATCTATCTATCTATCTATCTATCTATCTATCTATCTATCTATCTATCTATCTATCTATCTATCTATCTATCCTCTCATTTTTCCTTCAAGCTAAATCCGGAGCACCTTAAGAAAACTGTTAATTTCACATGAACACGTAAACTTGGAGGATCCACATCATCTTTCCTGTTATCCTTCAAAACACAGCCTCATTAAGTAAATGTTGCTCCATAATTTGTATCACAGTCAATGCACAGACTCTGAGACTCAAGCCTTATTTAGTCTCCAATCAACCAAACATCTAAGTTTTTGAAAACAGAAGGAAAACCACTAGATTATCGAGGAGAGCATGCAAACTCAAAACATGGCAATGATGGGGCTTTGGACCCATGACCTTTTTCACTTTCATGGAGGGATGAAGGGATGGAAAGATGAATTGATGGAGGGGGTGATTACAGATTGCCGTCTTTGGGGAAGAAAATGGAGGGCTTGAAGAATTCAGCGTAGGGATGTCATCGCTTGGAAAAAAAATCTGCCCCTCTCTTTTTTCCAAGCTTGTAAAGAACCTCCAAAATGAGCTGATTAAATGAGCCTGAGGCAAATGTGAATGTTGAGTAAACTGTTGAGATGATTATTGATTTAAAAAAAATTGATAGGCACCCGGATAGGTAGGTCTGAATGAAAGAGGAACATATTTTTAGAACTGAATGGGAATAGGAAGAGTCAAATGGATATCATGTCAAAAGATAAAAAATAGAGCTGATGAGATTTATGAAAACATTTGAAACGATTCTTACCTGACAGATAACTAACACAGGAACCAGGATATTAAGGATGGATTCCTGAGATGAGCATAGGAAGTGAAATTCATTGGGGAAGTTAGCTGAATACTATTGAAGAATCTGTTGCCTAAGGTTTAAGATTTCTGAAATGCAAAATCACGAACAGCATTGGTAATGTTATTCTGAGTTCCTGGGGTGTGAGCTGCTCAAAGTAAGAACTGGTTGAGTGGAGCTCAGAGTTAATTTGAGGATAAATTTTAATGACTTCTGAGGAGCGGGTCGGCTTTTGTTGATGATTTTTACAACTGCAGTGCTATTTGAATGAAAAAGGATTGACTTTTGACTAAAGATGCACTAATCACTGATTACCAATCACCAAATCAGTAGCTGCCGATTCCGACATCACCAATCACAGTATTAAAGGATTCTCACGAATTTTTGAAAAGACACTCTCTCTCCACTTTAAAAAAAATGCACATGCACAACCCTGTACCCGCTCCCGGGAGGAAACGCTTATCAAACGCATGTGAGAGTATGCACAACCTCATTTCTCCTCATGCACGCGCTATTTAAGTTGCTGTTTGCATGCTCACTGTGTCCCGATGTCCGCCCTAACCCCTAAATTGCTCCATCACTATATAGAATGGAGCATATATAGTGGACTTATAGTGAACTCAGTTAACTTACCGTTAGGACAGACAATCACTACTTTTTGCTCCCCATTGGTTATGTAACTCCTCCACTGCGTGATGCCTGTGCCATTTTTGTTATTAGTCGCCACTGTTGAGGAGCGACAGCGGGCCGCTGTGACAGCTAATCAATAATGTTTTATAAGGAAAGTTCTGGGATATATCCTCTTCTGGGCCTTTCTTTACTTCTCATGCACTTCGTAGACACTTTTTCTCTTACGACCCTCGGCCATTTTCAAAGAACCGTGCTAAAAAAGATGAGCTTCAATGACTTTCTGAATCTGTAGCTCACCACACATATATACACCTGAAAGTGTTCCTGCACAGAAAAAGATAGTTAACTGGGGATGATAACCACATAACACCCAAAAAGAACTATGTAAATCAGCATGAATGAGGAAAGATACTTCTCAACCATTTCTACAATTAACCCCGAAGAATAAGATGCAAACATGGGTTGGTGAATACCTCTTGTCTTATTTCCACACTTGAAGATTAGTGGACTATAATTCATTAAAATGTCTCTACTAAGCTTACTATAATCCACTATAGCATGGTTATACTTTATCAAAGAGGGAGT
>NW_015151163.1:180579-182509 GCF_000732505.1 Cyprinodon variegatus | reverse complement strand
AAAGAAACTTCCTATTAACCAAAGAAACCTCCCGCAGAACCAGATCAGTATGAAAGGACTTCATCTTAGGCCGAAAGGGAGTTCAAGAAGACAGAGGAAGAAAAAGAACATTGCTGCTCCATTAATACTTTGCATGTTAGGGAATGTACTGTGATGTAAAATTAGCTGCATATGTTGCCCCCGTCCAGGAAAGACACAGCCAGGCAGTGGCTGTTTCTTTAAATTTTTAACACTTGTAACCTGCACACTAGAAACTTTACATAAATTTCAACCAAGAAAACCCTCCATAGAGCGGCAAACGGTGTAGTGTGAGTATCTGGACGGGTCCTCTGTAAAGGGTTGCAGGTAAAAGATCCCCTAGCACTATAGCATCTTTTAGTAGTTACAGCACACTAAAACATTTTGGGTTAAAAACTACCCAGTTTGAGTAGTTTCCCATCTCAGTGCTTGTTAAATATTAGACAGAGCACACAATAAAAAAAGGAAAAGAGGCTAAGTTCCCAAGTATTTGTTTTCGTAATACTTTCTTTTGGCACCAAAGGTTTTGAAGTAAAGCCTAAAGACCTTCACTGACAGTATTCTTCAAATGGATAGCCACCTGTATTTTCTGTTGAATCAATGCCCCAATTACTAAACTGGGTTTTTGCAAAGTAAAATGAGGTACGATGAGGGAAGAAAAACTGGACTTGTTGGCCATGGTATGTGGTTGTTTTTTCATATCTTATATGAGCAATATAGAATTAATTGTTTTTATGATCCTGGATGTTTATACGAAAAAATTATGACTCATCATTCTGAGGCTCAAGACTCTATTTCCCAAAAAAGGTTTAAACTTGCTGTCAGTAAATGGTTATTACAACTTTTCACAATAAATTGGACACAGTTATAAGAAATAATGTGAAAAAATTTATGCTTCAATGATTATTATATGCACCTAGTTTATTTATATATGAGTTATAACAGCTAGATCAAAAGTCATTGGGAAATGTATACAGTTTTTAGCTTCAAACAACAGAGCAGGAAAAATCTTGGTTCAGATTTCTAAGTCTTGTATTTTTCCACTAACAGACTGCCAAAAAAAGTTTGTTTTTACCCACCGCAGGTATGTGAGAACTGATGAACTGTTTGGACTGGAATGATCCTCGCAGTGATAAAGGTTTGGTTAGTGCAAGGAAACATTATTAGTATTGTCAACATTTACTGCTCCCAGGTATAAAAAGGTCTAGGATATTTTTACTAAAGATGAGTACCAAAGTGCAAAGCAAACTTAGTTTTTATGAGCAAACAACGAAAGAGCACTGGGGTTGATGCAGCATGAGAGAGATAAAGGGGAAAATCAAACAGGATGCCTATAAAGAACTTTCCTTGTAAAGTGCTGCCTTCGGTGCAAACAAGGGTTCATCCAAAGAAATGGGTTTTGACAAAGGGCCTTTAATTTGGATTTTTATAGCTGGTTGTGATATGTGTGTCTAATTTATTATCAGTGTATTAATGTGTGCATGAATGACTGAATGTAGTGCAATGTGCTTTGGAGTCCTCTGTTTTGAAATGTCTCACCTTATATAAGTAGAGGGCGTCTAATATTGAAAAAGCCAAGAAGCTATGAACTAAGAAATATGAGAAGGGAGGGATAGTCACTTGGTTAAATGTGCATTTCCTCTGTTCAGCTTTTACCTCCAAATAATATATTTGGCTTTTTTGATAAGCCTAAAAAAGTCATTTTTTTTGTTACATTTCATTTGCTACAGACTTCTAAACAGTACCTAAAACAAAACATGCAATTGTATGAGAAACAATAC
Organism: Cyprinodon variegatus; assembly: GCF_000732505.1. Classification (NCBI taxonomy): domain Eukaryota; kingdom Metazoa; phylum Chordata; class Actinopteri; order Cyprinodontiformes; family Cyprinodontidae; genus Cyprinodon; species Cyprinodon variegatus. Next base: position 180,710 of record NW_015151163.1, on the reverse strand, counting down.
TAGACCTTGGCTCTATTATTTTCTCAAGGGGGTGTAATTTTATGTCTTTTTTAGAATAGTGGAAGACTTATCATCCCACCAAGCAAAAATTGGTTGAAAAGACATCGAAAAGACAACATCATTAGGGGGAG
>NW_015151163.1:177768-179449 GCF_000732505.1 Cyprinodon variegatus | reverse complement strand
AGAAGCAGAGATACAAAGAGCAGCTGTCCAGGAAACACACAGCCAGGCCGACGAGCTCCAAACCAGCTCCCATGCCAGAGGATGAAGAGAGCACATCCAGCCAGTCAGTCAGAGAAACAGGACTACACTGAAAAACAGGCCAAGCTCCAGTATCTATAAACAAGGGTGTTAATGGAAGCAGCACAGCTGATAATTCTCTCCAGGATGGTGTCACAGCCAAACAGGAACAGACGAGGCAAAGCTACTCTGAGGAAAAGCAGAGAGAGCATAATGTTAGAGATTGAGCTAACAGACTCAGCAGATTGGGAGAATAGAGATAGAATGAAGCAGAATGATGAAATGGGGGTCTCTATGTCCTCCAGATGTCTAAGCCTATAGCAGCATAACTATAGAAAATATTGTTCAATTATTATTATTTTTATTTATGTCCAAACAACGTTTACATTTGGTTGAAAAGTAAAAGGTGAAAAGCCGTAATTCGAAGCAGCAATAGTAGTTCTTCAGGTCTATTATTGGACTGAAGTGGGACAAAATCAGACAGACCTAACTCAGCCCACTTTTCAACAACAATTTCTGGACTAAATGAAGACTATGCAGGACTTACCAGATTTAGCGTCTAAATGACATCTGGTGTTTGGGGTAGGAGAGATGATAGAAAGAGGAGGCAAGAAAACAAAAGAAGAATGATAGAAACAAAAGAGTGAATCAGAGCTAAAGAAATTAGGAAGGCTGATGGAAGAGTTAGAAAGAACAGAGCAGAAGGGAGCAGAAGGGTGTGGAGGTGGAAAAAAGGAGATGGTCAGAAACAATGCACGAATTAATGACCCCGATCATCTTTATTACTCACTTACCACAATTACTACCTTTTTCATTATTGCCTTAGAAAAAGCTGACCCAAGAGAGAAGGCACACATTGTTTCCGATACACTTGATTTTTATTGCTTGAATATGAGTAAATGGGTAAAAATAAATGAAACTGTGCCAGTTTCTTCATTTCACCTCGATAAAATGTTCATTTTAATGTTCATCATTTTTTATTGCCAAGCTGGAAATTTCCCCTGATTTAGTTTCAGAAATCTGGTCATCTTAGTGTGACAGCACCTATTTAGAGCACCTGAATGCAAAACTGTTCTGTCAAAGACATCCAAATCTTCATCCCTAATATGAAGTGCAGTTCCAGTCACAGTTTTTACGGAGTCAAAAGCTGGACCTGTTATTGGGGAGCTGTTGAGTCCTGCTAAAAGACTCATTCACTGGATAAAAGCCAGTGAGGGCCTTCAGCATGTGGGGAAAAGTCTCCTGCTCTCTGTCAGAAAGCGTTTTAATGCAAACTGGAAAAGCTGTTGGGCATGGATGTGATTTAAAAGGACTGGATATCACTGTGGGCATATCTCCATTGTCATCATGTTTGAAATGTCTGTTGATTTCTGTTGATCAATTATGTTGGACAGACAACCACTTCCCCATATGGATGACTTCTTTTTTGAAATGCAAAGACACATGGTTTTCTCCACTGCTGATCTGGGGGAATGTGCATCATTGTGTGTTAAAGGCAGAAGAGAGTAAGGACAGGTTCGTTTCTAACACACAAAGGACAAGTCAGGTTCCACTTACTTCCAAACTGTCTGTTCAGCTGCAAGTGCATTTCCAAGCTTATTTAATTCAATTCAATTCAATTCAA
>NW_015151163.1:170192-173202 GCF_000732505.1 Cyprinodon variegatus | reverse complement strand
ACAAGATAAATTAAGAATGATAGCGGAGAGGAGGAAAGAGCAATCAGGTGAGAATGCAAACAACTGTTGGGAATTACAGCAGTGAGCTGAGGGAAGGTGCTAAATGAGAAGGAGCAGAGAGAAATACAGGGAAAGAATCAAACAGAGTAAAGTTCAAAATGAACACCAACACCAACAAAGAACCTGGTCTACAACAAGAGATAAAACCACAAGTGTGGGACTTAGCTCAGTCTAAAAAAGTTGTTTACACTGACTGCACCAAAACCCTGCACTTGAGCCTTCAACTTGTGTGTAAAGATATGTCCTGCATCACACTTGCAAAGCCATTTCCTGACACATAGTGTTTAGGAGTTTTGATGAAAACATTTTATATGCTGTTCCATGTTTCGCGTATTTAGAAGGCTGCTGGTGTTAGCCAGGCTAAGGTAGTCAGGGACATAGCACCAAATTCTGGGACTTTTATTCTTGCAATGGGAGGGATCCTCTATGTCAGACAGTGTATTAGGTGTGTGAGCTGAAACAGAAAAAAGGCACATTTATTTAAAATAGAAAAGCATAAATAAGGTTTTAAGCTGTAATCAGATCAGATTATATTGAAAAGAAGTGATTGTATTCATTTGAGACCAAGAGCAGAGGAAGCAAGACCAAGACCAGTGCCCCACAATTCATGTCAATAAAATTTTAAACATCATCAACATTCCCACCAAAAATGAAAGATATTAAATAATAAGAGTTCAAATAATGGCATCTTTCCCTATTTAATACCCATCTCTATTGTCTTCACTTTAGTAACATATTTAGCAATTTGATCTATGCATCTCAAGTCCCATTGATTGTTTTTTTTACCCCTCCCGAATTGATATATTCCCTTTTTATTTTTCTTATTTGTGGCACTTATGGCTGGCATGCCACACCTTTTGTTGTCACTTTACAGGTGGAGCTTAATAAATAAGTGCCATAGCTTGTGACTGAAACCAATTTATGCTGACGACTAACATTAGATGGATCATTGTTTTCTCTATAATTTACAACAGCATGCAGTCAGGTTGGCAACTAGCTAAGCTAATGACTTGAGCATACGAACACCAGCAGAAGCTGTCTGGAGTGAGGTGGACTACATTACCTCTAACTGCACTTAGCACAACAAGCACAGTTCATCTTTTGGCAACGAAGCAGTCATCGGTTGCCTCAGTAGATCAGTGCAGTGTTTAAGAGTGGATGTGAGGACACAGCCCACCCCACCAGCTGATTTGTGGGGCTTCTGCCTCTTGATCAATCTTGACTTTGATAATCGAAATGAAGAGGGGAGGGAGGAGGGTGGAGTGGATGGAGGTNCTAGCAGTGCAAGTGCCACCCAGGATGTCTGAAAAGTCCAGCTTTGTCCAGGTTCTGTCTGTTTAGTCCATGTGGCAGCAATATTGCAAAAAAATTGAAATATTCTGTCCAGGATGATGCTGAGAAACTAGGCCACACATTTGTTTCTTCAAGGCTGGACTATTGTAATTCTTTACTATCAGGAAGTCCACAAATCGTAGTTAAAAGCCTTCAGCTGATCCAAAATGCTGCAGCAAGAGTTCTGATAAAAATTAAAAAGTGATACCATATCTCTCCTATCCTAGCTGGTCTTCATTATCTTCCTGTTAAATCAAGAATAGAATTTAAAATCCTCCTTCTCACATATAAAGTCCTAAGTGGCCAAGCTCCATCTTATATCAGAGATCTGATTGCAGGGCTGTCAACTCTTATCCATTGGGAGTGAAACCCACCCATCTCAGTGTTTTCACACACTCTCACTCCATATTCCCAATTTCTCACACAAAAAGTGAGACATTAAAACTCAACTCCTTTCCACTTATTTGTTTATGAAAAATACCATGGTGATCTAAATCCAGTCCGCGTTTTTAATACAACTTCAGTGCTAACACAGGAGGACATGCCAGGTTCATATCCGGTCTGTATTCCCACCTAATCACTGTGTCAGATATTGAAAAAAGACGTTATGAGGTAAGTCATTTTAATTTTAATCTTATCTCCTCTGGAGTAGGACAATGCTCTTTGTTAATTATTAAAGATTTTAAGCAATCTGGCACTTCAGTAAATATGAATAAAAAATACAGCAGCTTGCTTAAAGTATGGATGCGAAGACTGAGTGCAGAATCACATCAAATGGTTTGTTTTCTCTTTACCTGGTGCTTTTTTTAGTCCCAGTTTTACTCCATGTTTTGCTCACAAGTTAAATAATTATTGCTCAGTCTAGTTTAATAATCTCCCGTTGGAATTTAGGAATAATTAAACCAAAACAAATATTTTAATTCTTAAAGCTTTCAGGTTTGTCTCTTAAACCCATAAAGCTCAAAAAAAAAAAAAGAAAAGAAAAAGAACCATTGCATTTTATTTTTCAAAAGATCAGCCACCAAAGAGAAGGCCAACCACATTCAGAGAGGATGTGCAGTTATCCAGGATTCATAGAGGGAGAACCACAGGGATGTTCTTATTTTATTATTTCTTATCCTATTAATTTATCCTTATTCTGGTCCATTAAATATGGTAACTTAATTTCCATCACATTTTCCAAATGAAACATCCAGAGAAGTGCTGTCCTGTGTCATAGTGAGTTTTTATAAAATCTACAGCCTCCTAGAAGGTGTGAATTGTTTAGCTGTTTTGTCAATTGTAAGAAAAACTAATAACATAATGAATGAAGCTTTTTAATCCTTAGCCTATCACCAAATATTCAAACACTGTGTAATTTGCATAGGTTTCGATTGCACTGGTTCCTGTATCAGTGCCAGTAATCCAGTAATATTAGTTCCCCTTTGTTTATTTTACTTAAACTGCAGAGAATAATTAATAAACAAAGTTGTGAAATTCTTAGTTTACAGTATATTTAATTTGCAAGTATTTTAGTAGGGCCTATACTTCTTTACTTCAATTCTCTAAAAATCACCAGAATATAGATAATACTGTAATATATAGTGAGAAAAATGTTCCACATAACCACAGATATCTT
>NW_015151163.1:165709-169947 GCF_000732505.1 Cyprinodon variegatus | reverse complement strand
TCAAATGCTGGGTCCTCTGTTCTGAGTCCTGACACTTTTAGCCTTTTTAAGTAATGCCATTTCCCTTCTTGAACCTCATATAGTAAGCCTGACTTGGTCCTTACCCTGTTCTCACTCCAGAATGTCTCCCCTTGTTCTAACCTCAGCTATCTGAGTTTGACTGTAAATTGGGGTGTCATTGTAAGAGCTTACCCTGGTGCATTTTAGTGTACAGTTGTCATCACAGAATCAGTGTAATGAGGAGGTCTTCATTACTGGGACTATTTTTATGTATATAGCTTTTTATGTAAATAGCTTGTAGCACTTTAAAGGGGCCTTTGCACTGTATTAAAAATCAGCTTGCTTAGCACTAGGACACTTTATTTAGCACTGCACTTTAAGCATAGATTTGCACATAAAGAACAGTTTGCACACAAGGTTTTTAAAATATTTATTGAATATTTATTGTGTATTTTAAAAGTTGGTATGTAGCCTTTTGTTTCAGGCTCTCCACAGCTGCTCTCCATTAGTAATTGGGGTGGTTGTCTGTGGAAAATAATTGATGTTTAGAGCAAGCAAAGGTTACTGTTTAGAAACTTCAGCAAATGTAAATGTAAAGTCTGTTAGAAGTAAGTGCAAAGGAAGTGTTGTGGTGTTGAGAAAGTGACTTACCTGTCTTTTCTGTGTCCTCTCCAGGGTGTTTGGACAAATGCTTCCCTGGGGGTCCAGACACCATTTAAAGGTTCAGGGAGAGACCATGGAAAATATAGGGGGAGTTGTGCACATAGTTAGTGGGACTTATATAGTGTATGGGTGCAAGTTAAATCAGAAAATGTTTATAAAAAAATAACCTTAAGTGTGTGTTTGTAGATATTTGATTTAAATGTGTTTGTAGATGAAAGTGAGGAGTTAATTTTAAATGGAAATGATTTAGTCCATCAGCTGTGTCTATTTAAGCCAGAGGTTGTGTGTTTGATGGAGACTGAATGCTGTGTAGCCAAATAAACCTGCTGATGCCTCAACTTCACTCTGCCTGATAAGTCCATTTCTCACTGAAAATCCAGCCGAGAGGTCGCCTGCTTACAATCGGTTGTAGGGAATCAAAGCCTGTGCCAATTCAGAATTTTGGTTGTACGGTAGTCCTAAAGGTCCCAGTCAGTACAGCCCAAAGTTGCCTGAAGATCTTGCAGCTTCACACATTCTTAATTAATGTATTCACTACAGGTTTTACAGAGCAGTACTATCAGCCTGTATTCAGGAACCAGGGGGGACCATTATTTTATCAGAATGACCCAGAAGAGCAATAATAAAACTACTTTTAGGCCCCTTTGTTCATATTCTGAGAGCTAACCAAGATAAACATCCCTGCAAATCATGTAATGAGGTTGCATAGTGTATGTAAACCCAGATAAAGGTTGAGAGCAAGGGATGCTTAAAACAGTCAGTTCTAGAACAAGTTAAAACATTCTACAGCTGTGAAGAAGATTTTGCCATCCTAAATAACAGGACAAAAAAAAAAAAGTCAACCTCCAATCTCCAGTAAGTGCCTTAAAGCCTTCAGCCTCAAAATTAACTTATTTTTAAAGAACCCGACGGACTTATGCTGAGCCATAGGGAGTGAGGAGCCTTTGATAGACGTCACGTCAAACTACGGTAAGTATCAAAGAACTGTTACCTTTACAAATATAAAGGTAGCCCAGAAGGTACTGTGAGATTTTTGACTCGTTTATTCGCAATTGCTTTGTGATAAAGAAAAAAAAAATGGTTTAAAAAAAACACACATTTGTTTTTTAGGTTTGCATTTAAACTTACCTGTGACTAAGACAGTAGATATGTGCCTATTTAACCAAATATAGTCTAAATAGGTCTGTTATATGTGGATTTATCCTGTGTTTTCTTTTGAAGATATAGAATTGTTCAGAGGTAAACCCCACTCTTATTTTTTTTTTATCTCTGTATCATGCTAAATAATACATTCAAGGGACGGCAAATATTATAAGTATTGTATTTACATGTGCTCTGGAACTAGAAGAGGAACTGACACTGAGCATTTAAAATATTACTTCATTAGATAAATTGTACATATGGGTTGTAGTTAGCCCTGCGATGGACTGGCGACCTGTCCAGGGTGTACCCCGCCTCTCGCTGGAGATAGGAACCAGCACCCCTCGCGACCTCACTTGGGACAAGCGTGTAAGAAAATGGATGGATGGATGGATGGATGGTTTTAGTTACTCTGTGTATCCCATTTTTATGTATTTTATCTAGGGCTTGAAAAATTCATCATATTAATCAAATATTTAAATAATCATCAACTAATTTAGTAATTGATTAATCATTAACCGGAGTATAGGGCCACTAAAATGGGCCTTTAGCTGATAGAGCGACCCACTTAGAGCAGGAATTATACCAAGATTGTAAAAAAGATGTTAACAGCTTAGTTTTTTTGTCAATATTCTCCATCTAGATCTCCTCAAGAGGAAACTTTTCTGTTTCACCTGGTTTAATTTTGGAAAAAAATCTTCTTTAAAAAACCTTTGGTTGATCTGATTATTAATCGATTCATCGAAAAATAATCGAACGATTCATCTATTTGCAAAATAATCATTAGGCCCAAGATTCCAAACACATTTCTTACATCAAACAGCACTGAAGGGCAGCTGCTTCACCATGAGGCTGCCCTGCATCATTACATGTGTGTTTCCTACAATCATATAATATTTATATTGTACAAGTGCGTTTTTAATAGTAAAGGATTAAATGTAACACCTTTTATCATCATCCTATGTTGCTTATTGTCTGAATGTTTAAATAGCTCTCTATCTCTATTTTTTTTTTTTTAGTGGCATCATCTACAAAGCACAACACTAAGAATGAGCCAAAGTTCATTCGAATATAAAATCACTTTTAACAATTATAAGAGACAATATAACACTATCTTATCTGTAATGTAATAGTATCCAAAATAAACACAGAATTTACTTATGGACCGTGTGGTAATCTAGAAGAATTGAATCAATGTAAATAGTGTTCCCTTGTTTGTCTTTATCCTATTTCTATAAATTTCTATTCTCTGTTATGTTCTACAAAAGAAATAACACCTGTTATTTATACCTGAACTGCCATCAAAAATGAAAACAGTAATAGCAAAGAAATCTTGGTGAAAGGAATCAGAAATGTTGATAGCTTACAGTCTTTGCTTGTTCATTTTAACAGCAGTTTTCAGAACTCCTGTCTGACTCAGAATATTTAGTTTCAGAAAAGAAATTCTAACATTGGTTACTTGCATTTCTCAAGTTCCACAAATCAAAACACTCTCCTGCTTCTTTACAGAACTGCAATCAGAAGCTGTTGCCTTTTTTAGCATAGATAATATTTATTTATTTATTTTTTTTTATTTGGAATAGTTTTGTAGTCTAATATAAATTTTGGTAACCGCTGTATTCTAGAGTCATTTTTCTCTATTTCGTGCTCCAAACATGCACGCGCGCACACATACAGACTATAAAACAAGCACTCAGAAAGAGAGAAGGCAGCACTTAAGGAAGAAAAATCAGAGAGTGGAGTTAAACAGCAAAGCACAGTTACATGCGCTGCTACATGAAAGGTACAGCAAAGACCAGGCAGCTGCAGCTACCAGGCAGAGGAGCTGCGAGAGGAAAAGAAGCCACTGCTGCAACAACGCTGTATTGTAAATTATAAAGATGTTGTTCACATCCAATTATTGGTAGGGTCAAGTAGGTCGGTCCAAAATTTTGGTAGGGACATGTCCCTATGGTCCCTATGCAAACCTACACCCATGCTTGTAGTAACAAATGCATGGACTAGTTTCTCAGCATCAACCCTGGTTAGGATATTTCTAATTTTTGCAATATTCCGCAGATAAAAGAAGAAATTTCTAGAAACCTCTGTGATATGGGATTTAAATGACAGTTCCTGATCAAAAATAACACCAAGATTTTTTTACTTTATTATCTCAAAATCAGTTTATTCCCATCCAAATGAAGTGACGGGCTAATCAGCTCCTTTTTCAAAGACTCTAGTCCAGTGGTCTCCAACCCTGGTCCTCAAGATCTACTGTCCTACAGGTTTTAGATGCATCCCTGCTTCAACACAGCTGAATCAAATGATTGATTACCTTTTCAAGCCATTCATTTGATTCAGCTGTGTTGAAGCAGGGATGCATCTAAAACCTGTAGGACAGTAGATCTTGAGGACCAGGGTTGGAGACCACTGGACTAGAGTCTTTGAAAAAGGAG
>NW_015151163.1:162029-165456 GCF_000732505.1 Cyprinodon variegatus | reverse complement strand
CCCAGCACTGATCCCTGTGGTACTCCACAGGTAACCTTTGAGCATGTGGAAGATTTATCATTAACGTGAACAAACTGAATTCGATCTGATAGATAAGATTTAAACCAGTCTAGAGCTGTTCCTTTAATTCCAACAAAATCTTCAACTCTTTCTAAAAGAATTTTATGATCAACTCGATCAAATGCAGCACTGAGATCCAACAGGACGAGCACAGATACAAGTCCATTATCTGAGGCCATGAGAATATCATTAGTGACTTTCACCAGAGCTGTTTCAGTGCTATGATGAGCTCTAAAGCCAGACTGAAACTCTTCAAAAAGTCCATTATGTTGTAAGTGATCACACACTTGTTTGGCAACTACTTTCTCAGGAATTTTAGATAAAAAAAGGAAGATTGGATATAGGTCTATAGTTAACCAAGTCATCTGGGTCAAGAGACAGTTTCTTAAGCAAAGGCAACCTTAAAAGCCTTTGGTACATATTGCTTTATCAGGGATAGATTAATCACATCTAAAATGGAGGAGGAGATCAAAGGGAATATCTCCTTAAATAAATTTTAAAATACATTTTTAATAAGATCAAACTTATTTATAAAGAATACCATAAAATCATTACTGCTAAGAGCAGGTGAAAACATTACAAGAGAAGACAGGGGATTAAGTAACAGAACAGATGAGGTAATGGGATAGAAAACACCATAGATGTGGATACTACAAGGAGATGTATGAATTAATGATGATAGAAACCATATGCTGACAGTGGAATTTATGTACACTAAAATAATAAATCAATGCATTATATCATTAATCGAGCAAACGTTTGCAGTTTTTATAGTTAATTGCAATAAGGTGACCTGTGCAATCAAATTATATAATTAAAAGAATAATTAAAGTCAAAACTTCAAAATAACTGCAATGATTGAATTTCAAATGAATCCACATGATTTAAATACAAATAGAACAAAATTCATTTCACATAAAGTAAAAATAAACCAATTTTGTCCAAATCTAATATAGGCCTCCTATCACAGTGTGACTTTCTGGAGTTTGCAAAGAACCTAACCATATTATATGAATCTTATGGATTAGTTAGGGTAGGGAGGGGACGACAGGAAAATGGAATCAGTCAAAAAACAGCTGGATCAGTTATTTTAACCCTTCAAATGCAAAACAGAAACAGCTGCCTGCAAGTTGATTGCTTCTAATTGTGCTGTATTAAACTCTGCCCTGCAAACCATCAGGGGAAAAAGAAGAAACGCACCAGTGATAGAGTTCTGAGTTTTTTCCCCTGGTTTTCAGCTGCTCGTGTAATAATTACTGCATGATTCAGTAGTGCAGCAGGACCTGTTAATTAAGCTCTCTTCAGGCTAATATATCTCTTATTCTAATTCTGTCTCCCTCTGAGAGGTGGTGCATCTGTGAAATAAGAGGAGCCATGAGACACTGTCCATGCCTGCAGAAGGGTTCATGGCTAATTTATGACACGAGCATTGCAGCAGCTTGTTGTGAAGACACAATAAACATCCAAACAGCATCATAAATTGTCTCTCATCTGCTTTCTTATACGTCCTCATTCAAACACTCGTCATATTCTAGTTGAGGTGACTTGTGTTTTCTTGTTTTTTTCAATTCAACAAAAACAAATACTGAATGAATTCTAAAGGGGAAATAGACTTCTGATAAGCTCTTTCTACCCAGTTTCCATGATTGACTCTGTTGGCTGTGGACAGGAAGGATCTCCTGTAGATGTATAACAACAGATCAGTAAACACCTTTGACTCCAGAATCTGCTGTATGACAGTCTAACTTTGTTTATTGTTATTTATATAGAACTTTTTGTTTTTTATCTTTTGAAAACAGTTTCACCTCACAGGTCAAATAATGGTCACTTATTTTATCGATTAGCTTACAGTTGTCATTTGGCAGTCGAACAACAGTGGTGAGTTCCACTACAGTTTTATTCTATCTGTAGAGTATTTTATTAGTTAAGCGTAAGTTGTAAAATTATATCACTTTATATATTTGAGCTCCATTAACATTATCAAACATGCCTCTTCTGACCAGACAAAACCACAATGTCTTCCACATAGCCTTCTCCTGGCTCAGGACAAGGTTCACAAAAAGCTGAAAATATATAATTTTACTGCTTTTAAAAAGCAGTAAAATAATATATTTGGTGCCCTCAGAAGCAGGAGTTTGCCCTGCAACCAAAAGGTTTTTTGTTCAAGCCCCAAAACGTCGTGTGACTGTGTAAGACACTTCACCTGCATTATCTAATGATTGGGGTCAGAGGGCCCAGTGGTGCTTGTGTACGGCAGCATCGCTTCTGTCTGTGAACGCTATGGCATGTGCGGCTCTAATGCAGTGTCATCAGTGTGTGAGTGAATGGGTGAATGTAGTGAGTGTAGTGTAAAGCTCCTTGGTCAAGTTTCCTTGTCAGAGCTCAGAACAGAGAACCCAGTATTCAGACAGATAGACAGTATTATATCTCAAAAAGCATTTATTAAAAATTACAGATCTGCAGTAAACAGCTAGGGTGTCTAACACAGGAACCTCTGCAGGAGGAAAACACAAATTAGTCACCATGTCAATCTGGTGGAGGAAGATTATGAACATGTGAGTCACTAACCTGGTCTAAAAGTTCAGTCATTGCCCAGAGGAAGAGGTGGATTCAAGCCAGACGGCTGCAAATAAGATGCTGTGGAGCTGCCCAGAGAGTCCCAGATGTTGAAGCCCTGAAGAGTGAATAACAGGCAGGAGATAAGATCCAAGCAGATAAAGGAAGGCAGGATAATCCAAAGGGCAACGCCACAGCCGGTGTTAAGAAGGTTCTCAAGAGTCTGAGCCAGAAGATCAGTGATCTGAAGAGGTATGGAAGAGGAATCCAGGACGGCATCAGGAAGCAGCTCAAGGTTCAGTAAACAGGCAGAATCCAGGAGGAGTCCAAAGACAGGTCTGACAAACAGATCAGAATAGGAACAGCCAGGTCAGGTCTAAAGGTAGAACTGGTCATGATCAGGCAATCATAAAACACTATGACTTGCTAGAAGATCTTGATTTTAAACAAAGTAAATGGCCAGGGGCCTTTGTTGGGGTGCCAGGCAGGACCAATGTGCCAAAGCGACCAAGGTGTGGCCGAAAAGTGATAGATGCCAAAACCAGTTTCGGTTCAATCTACACTAATCACACTGAATCATCAGGGAAATGACTGAGCGCATCGTTCTGCATGATATGCACATTAAATAGGTGGTCATAGAGGCTCATAATGTAGGACTCAGTGTCCTTGGAGCTATGGATCTGCGGAACATCGCTATCACTGACATCCTGGATAGGGAGAAACACAGGTAAGTAACAATGGTAACAAACAAAAATGATTATCTGGCCCTGATAGCTGAGCAAAGCAATATATAAAGCAGAGGGAGCTGGTG
>NW_015151163.1:158159-159625 GCF_000732505.1 Cyprinodon variegatus | reverse complement strand
GGCCATATAGTCTTAATATTTTTGGGCAGTTGGCAAAACATGTGAAAAGTGGCTCAATAGGTGTGAAAGATCTGAAAAGCTTGATTTTGCTGTAAAGTATCATGCCGCTGATTGCAAGCTTTGATCAAAGAAATTCTGGCCAATTTGACTTTATATTGCATATTTTCAGCTAAATATGATTACCAGAAAAGAAAATGATCATAACATTTATGGCTGTAAACATATCAGAAAAGTGGCTTAAACTAGCCATAGACTTAATATATTCTAAGGCCATGAGGTAGGGTACAGCCAGGACAGGTCACCAGTCTGTCTCAGTAAAGCTGAGACTAAGGACAGAAATATGTAGATCTGAAATAGGTATGGCAACAGCCTGAGATATTTCTATGTTTCAAAATATTAAACTCTGAATGATCTAACCATTCAATAAGATCACAACACAAGTGAAGTGTCTTCATACAACAAGCAACAGCAATTCAGTTTATTTATAAAGTTAGACACTGTATGATTAGTGCTCATTAATTTAGCTGCATTATCTAAAGAGATGACAATTTGACATGGAGAGAAACTGTGCCTTCACACCATTGACAAGCAATTTGCACTTTTATCCAAAAATAGTGCATCAAACAGATCTTGAAATGACGTGTCATGAGACCAGGATTAAACCTGCGAAATGCATTCAATAAAAATGGGGACAAAACACAGAAAGGTCACACACTCTTTATGCATCTAATTGTGGATACTGATTATGTCCCAGAGAGTTCAGGACCAACATGCAGAGAACAGCGGGCATGCTGTTCTCTGCATGTTGGTCCTGCGGGAAGTTCATTTTTTTAGTTGTGGAAAGTTAAACATACAATGCAAGACGAGCCTAATTCTGAAGTAGTGAAAGTGCACTACAGTACTTGGTAAAAACACAAGAAAAACAATAGAACACCAAAGCGAAGGACATTAAAATAGCATATTAAAGATGAATAAAGAAAAGTCAGACAACAGACTGAAATTAAATTTAATTCAAATTCAATTCAATAATACTTTATTAATCTCAAAGGGAAATAAATGTTGCAGTAACGCATAAGTTATCTTTTAAACAGGTGTTGTAGGTGTGGATAGTTGTGGGCCGGAAGGACCTTCTGTAGAGGTCCGTCTTGCTTGGATCTAGAGAAGCTTCTTACTGAAGACACTGTGAAGAATTCTTCTTTGTGAAATCCAGTGATGGGAGTAACGGCGTTAAAAGTAACTAACGCCGTTACCTTTTTTTAGTAACGAGGTAATCTAACTAATTACCTTGACTGGAACAATAACACAGTTACCATTGCCGTTACTGCACGTTACTCAGGTCGCACAATTAACCTTTCTTTCATGATAGGACTCGTCCGCGCCTTGTCATGAGAGAGGGGAGGATGAGATTGGCTGTTACGGGTGTTAAAGTACAGCACACACAGAGGGATAGAGAGTGAGGCGTTTTC
>NW_015151163.1:153455-157162 GCF_000732505.1 Cyprinodon variegatus | reverse complement strand
CCAAGTTCTTTAATAATATTGAATTTGGTCATTCAGTTTAAAAGCTTAAAAGAGGGTTGCAGGGCTCCCACAGTCTTTTATTATTATTTTTTTCTAGATGAATGAAGTATAATAACTAAAAGCTGCTTCTCCATGTTTGATTCCGGTTTGGAAAGAAGATTTGTGTAAGAAGACCTGACAAGTGTGGGTTATTTTTACACAGACAGCAAGTCATCCAAAACTATTCTGGGATTTATAAACTAACAGAAGTATATATAAATTATCTGTGATACAGGGAATCAGAGGAGTGACTTTGGAACTGACGGGAAGTACTCAATGTGCTGAAAGGATGCTTTTCAAAGATTCAAAGATGAAATTGGCTATTTAACAAGTTTAGCCAAACCTTTTTTTTTTTATGTCACACAATTGTTTCCCCCTCTTTCTTGAAGTCTGCAAACATGGATGTTTAAGGCTCCCTAATTCATACACTGGAAAAAAAATTTATCTAGATAAGTCAATTTTTCTTAAAATAAATGCATTTGTTCTCAGATTGAGGAGGTGAGTGAAACATCTTGCCAGTGGAACAAGACAATTTATACTTAAAATGAGAAAACTATTAATAAAAATATTTAAAGTGCTTGTTATCTAATATCTAATTTTAAGAGTAGAAATACCCATTCCACTGGCAAACTATCTCATTTACCTACTCAAATTAAGGATAAATACACTTAATTTAAGACATTTTTACTTATTTTTTAGATAGTTTTTCCAGTGTAATCTACACATATTACAGAAAAAAAGGTAATTTTGTTCTAGTACACTGTCCGAAAATTCTGTAGTCAAACTTTTCCCTTGGCTCTGTCTGGTTCAAACATTTAACCTCTTTCTCTTTCTCTCTTATGCTTGTCATCTCTAAGGTTGTTTATTTTTTTCTTTTATTGTTTTTTTTTCTTAGTATCTACATCTTTCCTGGCATTTTGTGCGCCTGTAGGCACATCCTAGAGGGAGATATAGGCAGGGATGCTGCTGCCGGCAACTTCGTGTTCTGCTGTAGATTATACACTTAGTCTCATCTGTCACTGGTTGAATCGACATAGCCTTTGGCTGAGCTATAATGGCATCTAATGGGACTTTCAAGACTTAAATACTGACTATCTGCCTTGCCGTGTCTCTTTCCTCAATGAAGCCATTTCAAGGGCTATGACTGCAACTAACCTTTTACTATTCTCTCAAATAGAAGGTATAAGTGCTTCTTCTTTCCTTTTTTGTTTGTAAACTCTGTAACCGTAAATCTCCAATAGGTCATTTCAGTTCAAATCAGAGCCAATTCGATCAAGTAACTAAGTCATATTAGTTGAAAATATTCTATCAAATGAAACCTAGCTGATTGCAACCAGTGATTTACTTTACAGGATTTGTTCTGCCAGGTTGAACACACACCATCAGAAGATATGGGTTTGCATTGAGTTTCTGACTCTACAGCAATCCTTCATGCCGAGTGTGAATGCAGCAAAGTGGAGAGGAAAAACTAATTTTTTACAGGAAGAGACTTCCAGAAAAACAAGGCTCAGTGTAACCTGTCCTCTTGTGTGGCTGACTGGGGCTCCAAGAAGACAGAAGCAGACACCCAAAAGGAACATAGAAACACTGATGCATAAATAATTTGTGTTAGAAACAGTAACTGGCTGTATAGATAGTTCTGTCAATGAAAGAAACTGATAAGCAGATTAACTACGAGCCAGTTTTATGTTAAAAGGGATTAAAGAGAGCTGATGCTGTTAGTCACAGCTAGCTATGTGTAGGAGAGAATCAGGACTAAGCACTGAAAAATAAGCTGTACTTTATAATCTGTAATGGAAGTTTTTGATGGCAGCAGTCCAGTCTAAGGCTGCCTCCAGCAGAGATGGGGGATCTGGAGTTAACAAGTTATCTCTATATCATGTAGTTTTGCCAAGTGACTGAACCAGTTACACGCTGTGAAGATTGGTCTCACCTGCTTCAGTGGCTGGGCAGAACAAATCAAGACAGAGAGATGACTTGTTGACTCCAAATCCACATCTCTGGCCTCTTGGGTGGTGGTATAGCTAATCAAAGCACCAGGCCAGATAAAGTTTATATGATGACAAAAAACATAGATAACATCCTTTAGGGGTTGAAATAACCAATAATGCAGAATTGGAGAGTAAAGAATCTTAGAATGAAACAGGATATGTCTTCTCTACTGTATGTGGTCCAGCAGCCTAAGCAGCATAACTATATAATTATATAACTACGGTGGGTAAAATAAATATTGAACGGACCACCATTTTGTTCAGTAAATATATTTCTAGAGATTGACATGACATTTTCACCAGATGCTGGTAACAATCCATGCAATTCACACATACAAAGATGCCCAGAAATTAAGTCATGATAACGTGGAATGGCACAGGGAAAAAATATTGAACACGTGAAGAAAGGGAGGTACAAAAGGGCATGGGAAGCCAAGACACCAGCTGAAACCTCTCAGTAATTAGAAAGCAAAACTGCCCCTTGTCAGTGCAAATGAATATCAGCCGGTTCAGTCCCAAATGATGGCCTATAAAAAGGTGTCTCTGGTATATCACAAGAAACATCTCATGATGGGTGAAAATAAAGATCTGTTTCTAGAGCTTCGCAACCTTATTGTTGCAAATAACGATGGCACAGATGGTTACAGAAGAATTTCTAAACTTCTGAATATTCCAGTGATCCTGTTGGGGCCATAATCCAGAAGAGGAAAGAAGATCATTTTACTATAAACAGCCCACGACCAGGTGATCCTTTCAAGATTTCTGACAGAGGACTGAAAACAATTATGACCTCAATTGTCCAATAGCCAAATTCCACTTGTGGAAAGCTTCAGAAAGATCTGGAATGAGCAGGTACAATTTTTTCAAAGAAAACAATAATTAACGCACTTACCCTCCATGCCCTGTATGCACGCTCGTCACGCAAGACTCCATTGCTAAAGAAAAAGCATGTTAAAGCTCATTTAAAGTTTGCTACACAACATTTAGACAAGCCTGTGAAATACTGGGAGAATATAGTCTGGTCAGATTAGTCCAAAATTGAACTATCTGGATGCCATAATACACATCGTGTTTGGAGGTCAAATGGCACTGCACATCAGGCCAAAAACACCATACCAACAATGTAGTTTGGAGGTCAGAACATTGTGGCACACAGCTGTTTTTCAACATATGGTACTGGTAAACTTCAAATAATGGAAGGAAGAATGAATGGAAAAAAATAGAGACATTCTTAATAGAAATCTGCTGCCATCTACCAGGATGGTAATAATTGAAACGTGGGCGGACATTTCAGCAAGGCAATGACCCCAAACACACATCCAAGGAAACTCTCAACTGGTTTCAGAGAAAGAAAATAATACTGCTCGAATGGCCCAACCAATCACTTAACTTGAATCCAATAGATAATTTAGGGTAAGAACTAAAGATCAGATTTCATAGAAGAGGACCACAAATTTTTCAAGATTTGAAGACTGTATGTGTGGAAGAAAGGGCCAAAATCACACCTGAGCAATGAATGTGATTATTTTCTCCATACAGGAGGCATTTTGAAGCTGTCATTGCCAACAAGATATAGCTCAAACACCAGAGTGACTCTAACTTTATGTCAGGACTCCTGTCTTTGTGTTTGTGTTTCTGTGTTTGTCTCCCTTCATCCACCAGGAGGCGCCTGGTTCT
>NW_015151163.1:149513-152644 GCF_000732505.1 Cyprinodon variegatus | reverse complement strand
CCCTGTTTACTTCTTCAATAAAACCCGTTAAACCTTTTCCCTCGACTCACTGTTCGGTTATTTGCATTTTTGGGTCAGAACTTAGTAACATCATGACACTTTAAACCTGATCAAAAAGTAAACTTTTAACCCTTAAAAGTTTACTTATATTTTATTTAATTATATATATATATATATATATATATATATATATATATATATATATATATATATATATATATATATCCTTGAGATAGAGGAAGAAGTACATTCAAAGCTGAGGCGGTTCTGTTGGAGGTTTTCTTCTTATTAGAGGGTATTATTTTTCACCACTCTAACTACATGTGTGCTTGTCCACTGTTGCTATACGCTCATCCAGGAGCAGTGGATTCTGCAAGTCAATGACTCGATGTAATCTCGATTTTTCCTTAGGTAGAAAATGTTTTTTCCAATCTATATGATTTATTCACCTGACTCTGCGAAGTGCTTTGAGATGGCGTCCTGTATATATGTGCTGCATAAATAACCCTGATTTGATTTGTCTTTTCAGAGGCTTGTGAATATTCACAAGTATGGCTTTCGCAGGACCCAAGAAGACCTCTTTACACTCTAGTCTATCATAAAACAAAGTGGTCACCCCTCCCTCCTACTCTCCATCAGAACATAAAAAATGGGAGGCATGGACTTTATAAGTGTGTCTTTCCTTCTTTTTTCATCTTACCATATATCTGTTAAATAATACTACATAACATTACTGTCAGTAATCAAATCATTAATTAATAATGATTTTCTAATTTCCAAACAGGAAATCTAAACAACTCAGTAGCTGATATTGTAAGTTGTGCTGGACAAGGAATAGCTTCTAATCGCTCCTGTTAGCACTATCACCTGGTTGCTTCGCATATTTGAGGATAATGTCTAGGGTGTTAGACTGCAGCCGTCTTTCAGAACACTTACTGTATCAGTTGAGGTATGTTCTTTTGTCTCATTCCAGGCTGCTTTTCTCTTACTTCTCTTTGTTGCTTAAAGTTTATAACAGGGTCAGAGCATTGTAGAGGTGGAATAAATCTGATTTCTACAAGGATTTCAGTGGTTTCTTGGTTTGCTTCCATTATCTGATGTTTTTCCTTACGCTGATTTTACTTTTGTGTTGCCATGTGAGTGCAGCTTAAAAAGAACATTGTAAAATTTGGATGCTACAACTTAATCAGATAAATCAAGCATCTGTAAAGGTTTCCTGAGCCTCTAAATACTGTCTTAGTCTAAATCTTATTTAGAAGTCTACACATAAGCCACAAAAGCTGATTCTTTAAAGAGTGCTATTTTCAAACATATGCATAGAGTGTTGTGAGTGAAAGGAATAAGCCTGGTGGGGACAGGTGTACAGGCAACATGGATAACTGCAGCCTAGAGAGGGTTTGTCATCAAAATCCTTTTAAGAATTTGTCAGAGCTTCACAATGAGTTGACAGATGCTGGATTCAGAGCATCAAAAGCCATTAGGCATACACAAATTCCTTACCTGGATACAAGCATCTCACTGTGGCTAAAGGGAAAAATAACTACAGTACACTATAACATAGTGTTCCAGGTACTCAGCTGAAAGGAATGCATTCAATTTGAATATCAGTGAGTATAAGGAAAGTGGAGAGGCACAGATTTACGCTTCTTGGAATCCAGGGTTAAATTACTATCTACTAGGTTTTCTAAAGTCTACAGTCAATGCTTCCAACTACCAGGAAGCCTCAGAGCCCTTCTTGTCTCCAGCTGTGGAAGATTTATTGATCTGCTAATGTCAAATTCCAACAGGACCTGGTGGAGCCTAACTGTACCATAAAATCATCACCTATATTTGTCAATTCAATAGTACATACAATGGTATTTATCCTTTACCATACCCATCACTTAGAGAGCAGAGAGCAGATTTCTTTTGCAGTGTCCTGGAACATCTCCGGGCCTATGGTTCTGTCTTACCACAATTTTCTCATCCTCCACTTTTACTCCACTCTGATCACATTTGTGCCTGATGGAGCAATGGCATAGAACCATTCTGCTTTCTCTGGGACAACTCTGAATGTCACTGTCCACCAAAATATAGAGCTACTCCAATTTTCTGTTCTGTTCCAGTCCACTAGGATCCACCTGAACCTATCCCTCTGTACTCTACAGATTTCCAAGAATTTGGAGTGGAGCTCAAAGCTGTTATCGGTGATGCAGCTAGCATTGATTTTTACAGATGCGCAAGGTGGTCTGTAACTGACCTAATATAGACAGAAGCAAAGGATCTGTAATCTGGGGGTTAGAAAATCTACAACGCTATAAAACCAAGAACTACAAAAATGTGAGTTTGAGGAGTCCCATTGAACGCACATTTAATAGATTCCTGAATTTTACATTTTTACACAGAGGTCAATAGATGTATCTTCCTTATGATATAAGGGTGCATCTAGAGCAGAGGTCTGTGGTCCGGATCCGGACCCATCCGCTTGGTAATCCAAACCCAACCTGGTTTAAAACATTAATAAATTACTGTATGTTGTATGTGTCTAACTTCACTTGCACCACTTCTCCTGTTAATATGGTAAAGCCGTCGGGAGCGTCGAGACCAGGCTACGCGTGATACAAATTAGCCAATGAGCTGTCAGTTTGCTGCTCTAGCATACACTGTGTGTTGTTCTGATTGCCTGATCCTGACTGGTTTCTGCCTTTGGACCTCTTAGCCTGCCTGCCATGTTCTGTTATGTTTGCCTGACCTGTCTTTGGACTCCTGTTGGATTTTCACTGCTTAGGACCCTGTCTCCTGACGCTGACTTGGATTTCCCTTTGGTACCTCTTTGAATCTCTGATCTTCTGGCCTGGACTCCTGTTTACCTCCTTGACACCGCCTGTTGCCTCGCCTTCTAGAGGCTCATGCTTCCCCTCTCTGCTTGCTTCTGCTCGTCAACCAGTTCAGCAGCCTTCTTGGCCTTGGCTCCTGGAACTCTCTAGGCAGCGTCTGCTGCGTGCTGTGGTAGATCATCCGCCTGGATTCCACTCTTTTCTCTGGGTTCAGACTGAATTTTACAACCAGGTTAGTGACTCCCACGCTCGTAATTGTCCTCCGTCAGATTTACATGGTCACTAACCTCAGTTTTCCCCTCTAAAGACATTCCA
>NW_015151163.1:127544-148891 GCF_000732505.1 Cyprinodon variegatus | reverse complement strand
CCACCCCATGACCCTGATGAGTAGAGAAGATGGACAAAATAGTTATGTCCTGAAATATTGGTCAACGTTCAAATCATTCGGCCTTGGTCTTGGAAGATCCCCACTTGACTCCATCCCTGACTGTTAAGAGAGAAAAACACAAAACAAAAAGAAATTCTAAATTCTTCAAAATGAAGAATTACATTTTCTGCACATGGGTCTGGAGAAAGATGATGTGACGGATGTTTCTGTGGCATTGCCTTCAGACACAACAACGATGACCTTGACTGGTTGCAACAGTCTGAAGGATCCAGATACCAGAGGCTACCCTACCATATTTGTGCCTCCAAGTCATCCTATAACAAATGTTCTGATTACTTTTTCATTCCACACGAACAGAAGTCATTTCCCCTTTTCCTCTGGCTGCATCTTCAAAACTTTTTATGAAGACAGCCAGTAGCACAAGCAGAATTCTATTCAAATGGTGCAATTTCCTCCACTTTTGCTCCTTTTATCAATTCTTCATGCAATTTTACTAAATTGTCTGGAAAAATGCCCAATGACTTAATCAGCGATTCTTGTGTGTATAGGGAAACAATAAATCGTATAAAAACAAGAGTTCTTGTAATCACAATTGCATTTTGAAATGATCCACAGTTAATTATAAAGATCATTTTTTACTTTATATGTGAAAAACAAATCAAACGTTCAACAGATTAGGAGAATCTGTTTTCATACTTTTCTTTTAAAATCATTTGTTTAAATGCAATCCATGCATCTCAAAAGAAAAAACAGACTGGCCTCATATAAGATAACCTGAAAAAACATATATATTGTTTCCTTACTGACAATCTCGGACCATTATTACCAGGATATTAGACGAGATAGAGATTTCTGCTTCTGCATTTCTACTTGATGTTTATACAGTAATGCATGCTGAGCATTTGGTGAAAAATAAAAATAGCTTATGGCTCTGGATTGACTTATCCAAGTCTTTATAAGCTTATCAGTAAGACATTTAACCCTGGTCTAATCATTTCTCTATCAGAATTTCATGTTCTCTTTTTATGTTATCATTTGGTCTCCACTTGTAATAATGAGGTCATAAAAGTAATTAGAATGATTATGCAATGCCCCCTCTGCACCAGTAATGTCAAAATTAAACCAGATTTAGACCAGATATTTATTATTTCTGTATTAATGTTTTTTTTTATTGAAAATGTTTATCATTTATTAATTGTGTCAACTGAGCTGAGAATAAAGCCCAGATTTCACATCCTCATCCTATTACTTATCAATTTACTTTCAGACTGCCTCCACGTGTCCATGAAGTTCTTTGAAGTCCAAAGAGGGCCTGTGTGACAGGTCCAGGTGGAGCCAAGTGAACCAGAAAATTGTAGTTTCTTCGTATTTTGACGGTGAATGACAAAGAGCATGTCTGTGGACGATGATGTTTGGAAGAGTCATGGAGAATGCAGCATGGTTTTCATTAATAAATATAATTACACAGATTCTCTGTCGGGCGTAGGGGAGCAGAGAACCGGAGGAAGGTTTTCCTTTGCAGAAACCAATCTGACTTCATAGTCTCTGTAAAGTGTCTTGAGATGAGATGTGTTGTAAATCAGCTCTACATAAATAAACTGAATTTAGGGGTCAGACTTTCATAGCCACAGATTTAGAGAACCTGTCAGGTTCAATAAAAAGATAATAAAAACAACATGCGCAGGATGTACTCAAGCGCTATTAACTGATTTAAAGTATTTTCGTATGAAATAATTATTTTTGAAGTATTTATCTGATTACATAACAAGCAAAGTAATCTTTTCAATTTAAAACATGTTTTTTTCTGGCTGGGAGTAATATTAATATTTTTCAGTTCCAATAAGAATCTGACAGAGAATATGTCCTTATGTTCCTCAAAAAGCACTTCACTCTCAATCTGCAGGTTTACTAGTGGTTCCTAGAATTTCTAGACTAGACACTTAGAGACTTACACAACTTTTTTTTTTTTTTTTATACACAGAGTGTATTTAAAACAAAATTTCGTTTTGTACAGCTTTCATAACATTTCCTTTTCTTAGAGTGCAGCCGTGATCAAATGTAAACAGTGTGGGAGAAAAAACATGGTGCAAAAAAATGCATTGATATAGAGGTTCAGAGCGATAAATATGTATGGTGCAAATATGCAGAGTTTTGGATAAGACTTATCAGTGTGATGCGGGCTCAGTAACATGATTAAGACTAAAAGTAGAATGGGAGGCAGATCTTTTAGTTATCAGGCTCCTGTCCTCTGGAACCAAAAAAAAACAGTTTTATTCTGTGAGGCAGACACCTGGGTCTACTTTTAAGGGTAGGCTTTAAACTTTCGTTTTTTTAAAAAGCGTATAGTTAGAGTGGCTCAGGTTATCCAATGCTATCTCTATAGTTATGCTTCTATAGGCTTAGACCACTGAAGGACATAGGGGCCCCTTTTTATTCTTCTGCTTCATTCTATCTCTAGCCTTCCATTTTCCATATTTGTAAGTTAACTCTCTAATGTTATGCTCTCTCTGGTTTTTCTAATCGCAGAATCTTCTTCTGGTCTGTTCCTTTTTTGGCTTTGACTCCATCTTCTGCCATCAACGCCTTTGTTTATAGATGTCTAAGTTTGGCTTGATTTTCAGTGTAGTCCTGTTCTTCTGATTGTGACTAGCTGTATGTGCTCTCTTTCATCCTCTGACAGGGGAGCTGGCTGGGAGCTCATCTGCCTGGCTGTTTGTTTCCTGGAAGGGGCCACCTGTTTCTCTGGTTGACTGTTGCATTTTGTGTCTCTGCTTCTGTCTCCTTGAACCCAAGTCGGCCTCGGCAGATGGCCGCTCACACTGAGCCTGGTTCTGCTGGAGGTTTCTTCCTGTTATATAAATGAACTGATTTGAAGTGAATTGTAGAAGAAGCTTTAGATTATGATTATAGAAAGGATTTCATAACTGTAATGCTGGTTATTGTTGTACCAGTAGTTATTGACAATGGGGAAAACAAATCTGTACAATAAGAAAAAAAAGGGATTACTTTTGCTAATCTGATAGTAGTGGTATAATTTCCAGTCAGGAACAAAAATTTTTTCTTAATGAAAATATTAATCCATCCGGGGCCGCCAGGTTGCACCTCAGACTGTCCAGGAGCTCAGGGATGCCCTGGTCCAGATCTGGGAGGAGATACCCCAGGACGCCATCCTTTGTCTCATTAGGAGCAAGCCCCGACGTTGTCAGGCATGCATACACACACGTGGGGGCCATACAAATTACTGAATACCATTTTGAGCTGCTGCAATGAAATTTCAGCAAAATGGACTAGCTTGCTACATAATTTTTTCATTGTCATTTTTGGGGTGTCTTTGAATTCAACCCTCTGTAGGTTGATAATTTCCATTTCTATTAAATTATGTGGCATCCTTTTGTTCCCACCACATCGCCCAGTCATATCAGTATAAATAAACAGTGTGATTTTTTGCCCCATTGAGATCTGATGTGTTTTCAAAGTGTTACTGTAATCTTTTTGAGCAGTGTATTAAAAAGGAGAAGGATGCAACCCATCTAAATACTCTTTTGAATATGCCTTCTTGATTCACATGCAATTGTGTGATTTTTTTATGTTATGCTTTTAGTGTAAGAATTTGTCAGGCAGAGTGATTTCACTTCCCACATACTCTATCCCTCTAAAGCCAACTGAAAATATGAAAAAGTATAAGAATTTCTTAATCTATAAATTTAGCTTTGGTCTATAATATTTTTAATTAGACGACACAATAATTATGTAAAGTAACAACCTCTAATCTGTCCATCTGTCCGTTCGTCCTTGGGAGGAGTGGTGGTCTAGTGGTAAGGGTATAGAGCTTGAAATCCTGAGGTTCTGAGTTCAAACTCCACTTCTAGAGGCTGCCTCTTAACCCCCGATTGCTCCCCGCGATGGCAGCCCACTGCCCCCAAGGGGATGGGTTAAATGCAAAGGTAAAAATCTCCAATGTGAGATCAATAAAGGTCAATTATTATTATTATCATTATCCATCCATCCATGTTGTTGCCTATCTGTGGCAGATATGAGGGCAACAGTTGGCGTACACCCTGAGCAGATCCCCAGGCCATTGCAGGGTAAGGCTTTATAATTATCCGTAACATCTCAGCTGAGTTGATGATTAAGAGTATTCAAAGAAAAGAATAATTTTTGAAGAATATTTCATGAGATATCTTTATTAGATTTACTGTTAATAACAAGTTATAAATAAATACACATATGGCAGTAACAGATGGGCAGGGTAGAAATCAGTATGTGCAAAACACATTTTTCCAGAGACTCTTAATGTTGCCAACATCATATGTAGGACTAAGGCTAAATATTACTTTTCGTTTCACATCATGCTATTGCTAACATATGTAGGAAGGCTCTCTTTCACACTTTGTCCCGTCATCACGGGGGATTAAAGTTAATTTTAAATGCTCACACACAGAGTGTGAATGGAGCACTGTGAGCCATCTGTTCAGATTGCTAAAGAAATCCACAACAAACAATGTTGTGATGCGACATGACGGCAAAACTCTCTGTCATATCCTCTGACACGTCAGATAATAGTGGTATTGATAATCTGTCACCTAAGGTGCTTTATGTGTCACTATGTTTCAGATATGATGTCTGAGTAAAAAGCGCCTCCAGCCTCCATGATGTTTTCACTGTATAGAAGCCGTGCTACATATATTGATCTGACCTGCTGTTCTCACCCTGTATGAAACCTAAACTGAGCTTTTTCTCTGTATTGAACAACATGTTACTGAAGATGTACTCAGGCTTTGCTTTTAGTACATCAGTTAGAGGTTTGAAATTGTTTGAAGCATTTATACGTTTGAAACAGTTACTCCTTTATTTAAAGAGATTATTTGATTTGTTTTATTTAAAATCATTGTGTGAATTTCAGTCCTCTATCTCTTTAAAGTGTAACTCACCCCAAAATTGACCTATTTGGCAGATAAACTGTATAAACCAGGTCTATGGGGTACTATT
The DNA here is from genome assembly GCF_000732505.1 of Cyprinodon variegatus. NCBI lineage: Eukaryota > Metazoa > Chordata > Actinopteri > Cyprinodontiformes > Cyprinodontidae > Cyprinodon > Cyprinodon variegatus. Next base: position 143,881 of record NW_015151163.1, on the reverse strand, counting down.
TTTTTTTTATTTGCAGTCTTTTACATTTTCATGTAAAAGTTTTTATTATTCTACAATATTTATCTCAGAACTGTCTTAGTGACCTCAGTGATTGAACAGTGGATGTTCTATTACTTCAAACTCTACATGCTGGTACAAGTGTTCATCATTATAGACCCACATTCAAGTATAAACAAAGCTGAGGTTGTTTAAAGGCACATAAACACAGTAAAAAAGGGGGCTTTTAATCACTTAAAGAGCATCTCTAGCATTAAAGGACAAATGACTCAGAGGGAAATTGAAAAACCAACACACATCTATAATAGAATTAGTTACTGCAATGTTGTCTTCATTCTTTAGATCAGACGGCTATAGCTGTTCCGAAATGATGCATATCCTCACCAAAACAAAGAAAGTGAAACACATCACCCACGTTCTAAAATCTTTACACTGGATCCCTGTCTCTCAGAAAATAGAATATTGTTAGTCTAGAAATCACTGAATGGCAGAGGTCCAAATACATTAGAGACTTAATGTCAGAGTGTCAACCACCAAGAGCTCTCAGGTCTTCTGGCTCTAACCCACTTTGCATACCTAGAACCAAACCAAACATGAAAAAGCAGCATTTGGTTCTCATGCCCAGCTTATCTGGACTAGATGTATACAGTAGTAGCCATTCAAAATTTCCACACTTTACTTGATGGGCCCTTCGCTGGTCTTTGGCTAGTCCCCTTACAATTCCTTTTTAAACATCAATCTTTGACCTAAAATATTCTTCCTGTCATGATTTGTTGACATTAAAATCTAAAGAAAAGCGTCATCACTTGATCAGACCCTGTAATTCAGTGAAAGGGTGGAATCAGAGTAAAAAATGTTCACGCCCATGAGGAGGAAGTCACTCCAGTGGCTGGAAGTTGGAGGGATTTTGCAGGGAGTTGCAGGAAAGTGGGCTGCCATTCGGCTGGCGTTTGACTGGGAAGGGCCATTTTGAATGGCTGCTACTGTAACAGTTGAAACCCTCAGATGCTTTAATCGACATTAAAAGCACATTTGTTTAGAGTGGCCTTTCACTGGGTGATTTAAACATTATTAGTTAATTTTCCAGTCTAACTTTCATGACATATTCTTTATAATTGAATCTATCTTCTTTTTATAAAGTCCTCCTATTTTACTATTTGAGTTGTATCTATACCAGTGCAATATACAGTACCTATATACTGTTTTTATTCTCTCATACACAGCACATTGAATGGTATTGCCACTAAAATGTGCTACAGAAATAAACTTCAGGAATAAACCTGAGCTGCAGAGGCTCTAGCAGCATCCTTGATTTTTAACATGGATTAGAAGCCAGAGCATTCTTGTGAAGAGGCAACAGATTTAGCTTTATTTGATATATTAAGAGTTGTTTTTTTAATGACTGAATTAATACAAATACACACAAATTGGCTTAACATTAATTAAAAACATTACAAGTACTGGAGGAAAATTAGCTAAAGTCAAAATCCAGCAGTTTCAAAACTTAAACCAGTCAACAACACTGCAAAACATTTGAGAAACAACACACTTTTACTGACACTAGGACAACTGTGCTTCTTCAGTGCATTAACGTTTCACCTTGCACAACATTTTTTTAATATACTGAAACGACTCCAGCTGTTTCCAGTCTAAGTTGTGCATATGGTCTTTTCAAAACATTTCAAATAGCAATATTGAATTTTTTTTAAGTGTTTCTTTTCATATAATCCTTTAATATACAATCCTTTTTCCCTATTGCTGTGATGCAATACTCAAATTTTAAATCTCATTTTAAAAAGAATAAAATAAATGCTCTATAACATCAAATCAGAGAATCTTAAATGAAAGACGTTACATTTTTGAAAACTTATTAAATAAATTAATAAATCTTTCCTGTATATACAATATAAGGTTTTTCACATAAATTATTGTGTTTATATATTTGTATATAATTGTAATTGTATACACTTCAAAGCCCCTATTTATTTGTGTATATACTATGCTTTGTAAATACTAAAATAAAACTGTTTTTGTTTTTCTTCTGTAAGTGTCATTGAGCCAATGAAACAAATTGTAATCAAAATATAAATCATCTCAGGACAAAAAACTTTGCTTTTCTCTATTGTGCCACTGCATTGTGCTGTGAATGAGTTTTACTCTCTTTTCGTGGAACTAAATCCTGTGTAGTGCAATTATTTTATTTTTCAAAAGGAGCTCCTTGTTTTAAGGAGAAGTCTGACAGTGTAAAGCAAACTTATGTAACCAGTGACCTAACAACAGGAACACTGCAACCTTTGAGCTGCATTATTATTGTTGTACTTTGCTTTAAAATTAACATTTAACCTGAATGTTATTAACTTTAATACGGCCCCAGCACAGCAGGAGAGTGAGGAGGAAAGGTAAACAGTATGATGAAAAGGTAAATCAACACTGATACGAGCAATCCTCTTAAAAATAAAAGCCCTAAACAAGCAGAGGCAGAAGGTCAACATCAAGAAGAAGAGGAGAACCTATGATCTTCCTCAGGTATATATCTTTAAGGGGTTTTTCATGCAGTCTGCTGATCAGAAAGCCACTGTGCAGCCTAACACCAGGTAACAAAAGGCAAAAATCAAAGAGACAAATAGAGTTAATGAAGAGGCTGATATACAGTAGCAGCCATTCCAAATTCCCACACTTTCCTTGATGGGCCCTTGGCTGGTCCCCTACAATTCCTTTTTCAAAACAATACTTGTACTAAAATATTCTTTCTGTCATGATTTATGGACATTAAAATCTAAAGAGAAGCATTATCTCCTGATCAGACTTTGTAATTCAGTGAAAGGGTGGATTCAGAATAAAAAATATGTTGGGTTCATGTAGGGGATTCTGCTGGGAGTTGCAGGGTGGTGGGCTGCCATCGGCTGCGCTTGACTGGGAAGGGCCATTTGAATGGCTGCTGCTGTAGGTAGTTGCCAAAAAACTAACACTCACTTTCTTTTCCAAATAAGAAAATACTTGGGCAGGACCTTTACATAAAAGACAAAAACTCCTCCTATTGTGTCCTCAGTTTAAACCTGGGGAAGATGAACAACATTTCAAACCTTAACAAGGAAGGAATATCAAGAAATTTTGGTTTGAGTGCTCACCTAATAGTTGTTTGCTTGGATCGCATTCCATGGCATTAATATAATTTTATTATACATTCTTAATAATTATCATGGAAACTCATATTAATATGTCATCTGAACAATAAATTATCAACATAATGTTAAACAGGTTCTAGCCCAAAAGATGAGATGTACATTTGAAGTAACTTAAACTGTGCACACAGCCTTGGAAGCAACAAGTTAAGGAGGTAACTGATGCTCGGTCTGCGGTTACACACACAAGTAGTCCCCCATTTCCACACTGCTTGGTGGCCCATGCATTGTCCCAGCTTTGATGCAGTTTAAAATATAACTCATGAATATGTTAACCGGGCTTTTCAAGTCTCAGTGGAAAACTTCCTGTTCTTTGTCTGCTTTGATTCCATCTTCAGATTTTCCCTCATGAAAATGCTGAGGTCACACGGCAAATGAAAAACAGAAATCGTCCTCTTCACACAGACTGCTAATTATTGGTCTCAGTAATGGCTTGCCTGTTTGCACTCACTCTTGCCTAATCTGCAGAGGATAATATTTTGCATTAAAATCCAATTGCTTAGTTTGTTACTGATTTGCACACACCTAGAAGATGAAAAAAATATCTGGAAAACACTGGTAAATAAATATGCATCTCCTCTTTTATAAGGAAAACATTTTATCTCATTAGATATGCCAAATATTTCCATCATTCGTTTCTTTTCAGAGAAAATTCCAGAACATGCAAGCAATAGACACAAAGGAGTGCCCTTTGCACCAGCTCAGAGAACAAGGCGGTGAAAAGGAGCACTGGCTCTTCTGATTGACAAGCTGCTGCTGAGCCCTCTGAGGGGCTGTTAATCTTCTTCTGTGAATGCTGGAATTATCTCACTGGACCTTTCTGCCCTTTGAGTAAAAGGAAGAAGTCAAGTTTGGGAATTACATTACAAAAGGACGTGCTTCAGCAGGTGGAAGCGGTAAAGAGGTGGTATTTCAGGGGAAATCTTCTCTGTTTAAGTGTTCACAGCCGTTTCACTCAATCTGGAGCTGACCGGACTTTAACAGATCAGTGAAGTAACAAATTAGCATTAACAACGTGGATTTCATTTTAAATTGGTAATGAAAAACATAGGCTGAATAAAGTATCTGTCAGTTAAAGAATCTAAAAATGTGTCTTTTTGTTTTTTCTCAGAGTGACGACCAGATCAAAGCAGGCCTTGCTTCCTGTTTCTTCTGAACATACAGCAGGTCGCAGTTTCTCTTCAAGCTCCTACCTGTTTGTCAGGCAGTAGAGGGTGTCTGTGTAGCTGCCTAAAGTTTGATGTTTCCTCTGTATTGTCTGCCTCTGACAGCTTTACGGTTGAGCTGTTTTGTTTTTGCATTCTGACTCAGTCTTCTCTCAACCTTCCTGAGCCTTCTGGCCAGAGAATGACTTGCCTATTTCCCAGAACATCAATGAGTCTTTTAATTTTTCTCTTTCGCGGTCCTTGATGCTTCAAAGCTGCAAAGAGCTACAGTTTTCAGAAATCAGTTGCTTCTAGGTAAGCAAACAACTTGTCACAGCTCAGAACGATGAAAAACACACAACACACGGGCAGACAGACGGAGTTCTTTACTCGACTGGAGCTCAAACAAAAAGTACAATAAACAGGCTGCAGGCAAAGATCTGCTGCATAAACAGGCAAAGAGATCTGGAATGACGGAGCAAACCTCCACAAACACTAAGAAAGAGCAAAGAAAGCCATTTTGTTTCTCACATTGACTTAAATTAGACTGTATTTTCTACTTCCAGCTTAGTTAGTATCACCAAAATTATTTTGATTTAAAAAATATTGTAATGCCTTTTCATTTAATTACATTTCGTAATTATTGGGCTTAAATATACATGTTTCTATGTATTTCAATACTCTTAAGGGGTTTTTGAACCTACAACTATATAACTTACTGTAGGTGGAACATTTTGGCTTGTCTTCCTCCTCCTGTGGTTTGCTGAATTTTGGTTCATTTCTCTTAACAGAGGTAGAGGACTTTTGAAGTCATACATCTTTTTTTCCAGCTTTGCTCACAATTATTTGTTGGATTAGAATTTTTATAACAGCCAGTCTAACCTTGGTGACATGCTGGGGATTATGGTCCATTTAGAGGACCCCGGGCTTTAAACCCACAGACTGAGTACCTGATGTTTCTTCTCTTCTATCAAATAACATTGGGAACATATGGGAGATATAACAAAAATAGGCTAATCAGCTAATAGGGAGCAGGTGTGGATAGAAGGGACTAGAAGGGAGCTAGAGGGCAACAGAGAGTAGCTCAAAAAAAATACAACACTGCTTAAATATAAGTAGAAAACAACTAAATAGACATAAATCAAAGTGTAACTGAAAACTCAAAAAGAACACTTTACACAGGACCAAAAAGTAAAGAAAGGGCGGAATTGTGACAAAAAGATTAGCTTTTTACCTTTGTTCTGTGTTTGGGATGTGTATTTTTAACATCTCTGAGATTACGTTCATACTACAGGTCTTTATGCTAAATTTATTTATTTATTTATTTTGATAAGCTCAGATTATTCTGCATTATCTTTAAAACTATTCCTTAAATATGGCCACCATCAGACTCCAATGTTTCACAGCCCAGGTGCGACCTGAATGAGCAGAAAGACATATATTAGATTTCACACAGCCCTGCATTTCACATGAAATTATGAATAAATGTAGATATCTCCGTGTTATAAATTGTTAACAGTATTATGATCACATCATAACATGATCAAGAAAGGTAAAAGAGATCAGAACTTTTTAAAATGTGTTTTTGTTGATCAGTGACTGCCGAGGCTAAGAGGAGTCTAAATGAATGAGTAGTCAGAGACATAAACATTCACGCTGCAAACTATCAGCTATTTAGCTGATTTTGTTCCACACAAGGAAGTGGCACAAATCAGATATATAACAAATAACTGCAGACTTTCACTTAATGCAAGCAAATGTCTACTGTCAGCATGCGCTCCTCCAGGAAAAGCCAATTCTGCAAAGTCAATGACTCAATGCAATTAACTAGGATTCTTATGCCTAAATACAAACTTTAAACCAATCTCTCATTATGATTTGATTGAATTGTTTGTTTGTAAAGTGCCTTGAAATGAGGTGTTGTGAGTTGGAGCTATAAAAAAAGGAGAATTAAATTAAATTGCTTAATATTATTAAACAGGTCTCTGTCTGTTTTCATTAGTTTCACTGTAGCATACAACAAAAACATGAAGGAGAATGAAGAGGGAGAAACAAACAACAGAAAGATGAAAACATCTTCAACCCAAACTTTTTCATCAAATAATTAACTCTCATCAGGGTAAACTTTTATCCTGGGTCCTTCTGAGTGAACCAGTGATTACGTTCATACATTACTGCTTCTGCTGATGCTTAGACTGCAGCAGAAACGTTCTGGGCAAGTTAGATCTAGTAACTTCTGCCCACTTTTCACTCAACCTTTATCTTTATATATATTGACCTACATCAATCTTACAAAAAATGGTTCTTTAATACTTTTTTTAACAAGGAAGTTTTTATCTTTCTTTAGCCTCCAAATAGTTTAAATGTCAATTAGAATTGCTTCCTTCATCAGTCTCAAAGCTTTTTTTGGGTTATGGCTTACCTGATCAAAATCAGGATGTGCTGAGTTTGATTTAGAGTCACTACATAATATTCAAAGTTTATATTCTCTTTAAAGGAAATAAAAACTGTTAGTTTTGCACCACACAAGCTCTGGGATCCACACAGAGCCATAGCTGCTCACATCAGTCTTCCTCCTATGGATTTGAGTTGCTTCGAGGCTAAAATCTCAAAGGAATCCAAAGAAAGGCAGGATGTGCTAGAGCCAAAAAGTGATGGAAGCAATCATCCAGTTTCCAATGGAAGACCTTTACCCTTTAAGCTCTTCCAGCTGTTTCTGCCTCCACGTGTTCAAAAAGAGATTTTTTTTTCCAGCATCGCTGGAAGTGAGTTTGTACAGGAAATATTAAGGTGTTGCTAGGCAACTCCCCCTTGAACAGTTCCAGAGGTTCAAATGATACACAGAGATGTCAACCTAATTGACAAGCTTTTAACTTTACCTGTATGTACTTGAGAAGGCTGCCTCCCTTATGCAGTGTGTGGTTATTTGGAGCATTGATGGTACTCCATTTTTAGAGAGAGCACCTGTCCTTTCATATTGTAATGCATTCCAAAACAACAGGGCATAAATATACAACAGAGTATTAGGGCCAAGTTAGAATGAAAAAAATAGTTAATTTCTGCATAAAAATTCGGAATCTTTCAGAATATTTCTACATATTTTAAGAAAAAAAAACATAGAAAAATCTAAATTCCAATATTTTATGACATTAAAGAGTTAGGAATTTGCAAGAAAAAAAAACCCTCCTTAACTTATCATGAAAAAAGCTAAGAAGTTCCCTTAGAAATTAAATCAGATATTTTAGAAAAATAGGCCACAATCCTCTATGATTTAAGTGGCAAGCTTGTGAGATGTTTGTCTGAATATTTCCCAAACTGTAAGCAGTTCCAGGCAGGCTCTTTATCTGTATAAAGACCAATTTTCTCTTAATTTTAGTGGAAGTGTGAAAAGGCTGCTTTTCAAATGAAATCAAGGTCTGCTTGCTGTTATACTGATAAAGATTTTTCCTCACTGAGAATGGTATTACTAATTTTGCTATATTTTTGTTACAAAATGCAAACAGATATCAATTTAAAAACAATGCTACACTTTGACCTTTTACATTGTTTTCTCCAAAGTAAGTTTACATTTTTTTCTGTGGAGTTTACCACGTCCTTTGTTTCTACAGAAATGTATTTGACTATATCAGAAACTTAGAAATATTTTTAATATTTGTTTGTAATATCATCCTTCAGTAGGTATGAACATCAGATAGCTTCAAACTGAGTTAACTCAGCTTAGAGTGTTGTCACAGCTTTTTACCTGCATGCACAACACATCTGCAAGATAACAGTTTGGTTTGAACTGCAAGGTTGCATTCCTCTGAAAACAATTATACCGTGAGCTACTCTTCTGGCTGTCAAGCTGTTTTTTCCATAATCGTAAGATAATTATTTCATAAGTTTAATAAAACAGCAAACTGTTTTGTTGTTATCAGAAAAAAACAATGAGTAGTTGCATGACAGTTTGACACAAATGAAATGGAAAAATCTTGTTGCAGAGTGTCCAGAACAGTGATCATTTGTGAGGGGGCTCTAAACTGACTAGTTGTTTCTCAATTTAAACAAGTTTTCGGTCAACAGAAAGCTGTCATTTGCTGCAAGGAGAGACCAATTTTTATAGACAAAAGAAGGATCTCTATAAAAGCATGAATCTTGAAGCTGGAATGAACACACTGAGATTTGGGCTGCGAGGCTCTACCCGCTACCACCACTGACCCCAACTGATTGTGTTGGGTCAGATGAGGTGATCACAAGAGGTTTAAATGATGTGGTTGCACTGTTATAGAAGTTAAAATAAAATGAAAAATAATACAAATCATTTGGTCCAAAAACAGCCCATGAAAACTACTGATCATATGATGTCAATGCTTAATATCAGTTATCCATCAACCAACACAACACCTGTAACGTACCAAATAACACTCTTCCTCTATTTCATACAAAGCATAAAAATAAAAATGTTAATGACAAAACTCTAATTTGACATATTCAGATAGACCCAATCCTAAACATTAAACATTTTATGTAATAACAAAGCAGAGGAGCTGCTATTTGGTGCAATGAATGCAAGTCTTGCCGTTAGAGGAGTTTCAGGCAGCAAGTTGTGTAACTTCATTCTGAACTTTCTATTTTCTGTTCCAGATGTTATTTTAATAATAACCTAATCTCACATAGAGCTCACCTACTGCTCTTCCTATTGCCGAAATGAAAAATTAAACACTTGTCGCCTGACTACCGACATGCCAGCTGTAAGTGGCAGGTCTAAAACTTGTGGTGGAGTGGAGATAGATGAACTGGGTTTAATCCGTAGACTGCTGGTTGGCGAGACGATCTGCTTGAGCTGAATTGGTGAGATCCATTGGACTGTGTGAGCTTCCCACGTGCTTCACTCGGGACCAGGAAGATAGGTTTCCAGCTTGGATAAACACAGGTTTGCATGAACCTGTCCATGATGAGCAAGCATCAAGCGACAGTGGAGAGAAAAAACCTCTGGCAGAACCAGGTTTGAGATGTACCAAGGAATGGAGTAAGAGTCAGGGATGAATTACACTCTGATAGGGACAAGGTTGAAGAAGCACCAGAAAAGCCAGATGGAGCTTTGCTACGATGGTGGAGAAGGGAATGGAGGTGGGTTGAATCGGGGTCACCTGAGCCAAAATCAGACAAAGCACATCCACTGATGTGCTTGGCTTGGTAGCAGGCTCAGTGGTGTTAGGAATCCAGTTTGTGTGGGTTGTGTTTTTGTTTGTCTTCCCTCCACCACCAGACGGCGCCTGGTTCTGGTTGGCCTCCTCACACACCTGCGGATGGTTACCTCATTAACGGAGGACTCTTAAGCTGCTTACTGCCACTACCTTCGACGCCAGAGTATTTGCCAGTTTTGGGTACTCTAGCCAAGCTGAGTTTTGCTGAGTCAAACTGAGTTTTTGTCTACCTAAGTTTTAACCTTGCTGTTTTTTGTCTTTGCCTCTCGGTAGGAAGTCATCCTGCAAACTGGATGTTTTGGACCTTCTCCCCCTGGAAGGATTCTCTGAGCACCAAACTGAGCTGAGGATTCAAGTTTGTGGTTTGGATCAACGTTTTCCCCCAAGGATTGTTTTGGGCTTGTCTCTGAGCAGGGGATTCATCTCCACAATAACCTGTTCAAGTACTGCAGGAAAGCTAAGTGGCAGTCAGCTTCTCTGTTCACCAAGGAAAAACCGCAATCTGGGTAAACCCTGTCCGCTCTCCAATGAACAAGACATTCGCTTTAACAACCCACACCGACTGGATTCAATAAGAGACACCTTTTTCTGGAAACGTGAGTATGCAACCTTAATCCTCTACTTCAAATCAAAGACACTAATTTCCCACTGAGCCTTAACTAACCGCAGTATCTTCCCCTTCACTCTCCAGTTCCGGTTCGACAGTGTTCAGAGCAGCACTGGACTCATCTCATTCACTCTCAATAAAAACCTGTTAAACTTTTCCCTGGTCTCTCTGTTTTTGTCTTCTGCATGTGGGTCAGAGCTCTAGATAAAATCATGACAAGTGGTGGATTTGAAGACTTTTTAAGATGAACTGTGGATGCTGATTGGGCTTTGTGGAGGTATGGTTCAAAGCTGATTGGTTGGCATCAGAGGGAGGTGAGCCTCTGATGGTGAGGATAAGTAATTTAGTTTCTTCAGTTGAACCTCTGCCTAGATTTCATTTACATTGTGCTTGGCCCATCTAACAGGGGGTTCGCGACCCCTAGGGGGTCCTTGGAGGTACTGCATGGGGGTCACGAAAGTTTTGGTTGATTAGACTTTTTTTTATATTCCCCCTACAATTATTTCCATTAATTGAAATGTTTTTAAATACACATTAACATGAATTAAACAAACTGAAGTAAACAGATAAATGGAGGCAAATGACATTCAGCGACACACAGCTCTTTCAAGCTGGGCACCGTTTCATTCACAACACCTGTCCCATCAACCAGGAATCAGAATCAGAAATACTTTAATAATCCCAGGGTGAAATTACTTTAGTTACATTACTCCATCTGTAATAGAGTGACTATTGGACCAGTTTGATACAACACAATTTCATACAATATATATAATTAGGGGGTCCCCGCTCCATCTCGCCATCAGTTGGGGGTCCTTGGCCTGGAAAACGTTGAAAACCCCTGCCTTATGGTTGATTGTTAGCTGACGAGCCTGTGCTATGTCATAGCTCAAGCACAATGAACTTAAAGGGATAATTTTACTTGGTCCAAAGGTCAATCTCTTGGGGTAAAATTATCCAAACTTAATGCAATGACTTAGATTTTTTTATTGCCAAAGTTTTTGTGTCATTTTCCAACTTTCCAGCTGTTTTTAAAAGAAACTGTGTTTAGTTTCATAGCGCATGCACAAGCTATGCAGGATTGGCCCCTTTTTTTGAGTATAAATGTAGGATAATTTACAATGAATTGATGCTATTGCAGCAGCTTTTGGTGTTGAATCAAATGCTTGGAAATCAATGTTGTTCTACGATCAGGTGTTTCAAGAAAATAATCAATATATTTTGATAACACTGGTGAAAACATTCACAATTTGAAGTATAAAAGCAGTAGTAAATACCAGTGCTGATCATTTGGACAAACCAGGTCTTCAAAGATGAGAGGTAGATCACAAGGTAGACACCAAGTCCAGATGGCATTTAGCCCCAAGTCATTTGAGTCCCCTTACAGCTTCATTGTAGGTGGTTTGTTGTTTTGTTCCATGTAGCCATAGTTAAAGCTCCTAATAAGCCTATCAACTTCTTTTAATGTTGCTTACTTATTTATTACATGTAACAAAATCATATTTATTTCATACCGTGCAGTTCCCTCCAAGATATTATGCATTATATCAATTTAGAAATTTTCACATGTACTGACGTACAGCAATGAATTTAGAATGCATGACTGTTTAACACCCATCACTTATGGAAGTTTGGGCTTTTCCTACATTTTCTGACAATTATCAATATTAAGGGCTTGGCTTTACAAAATTGGCTTGCGTGAATGCTCTGTTAATTCTGTCTGGAAGTCCTCTTTCTCAGCAAGACAAAAGGAGGAACAATATCTGGCACTAGATGACGCAACAGAATCCGACTGACCGCAAAGACTGACGTTGTCCCCAGTAACTTGGACGATAGCTCCACGTACTTACCTTAATTTCATCCTTTTCCAGGATTTCAATGTCCTATACAATCCGTTGAAGTATCTTACAGAAGCCATACATTTTGATGCCGTGGCCATGAAACAAAGAAGCCAAGTGAATATTTTTTGCTTACAATCATTATAAATCTTTTTCTGCTAAATTTAATCCACATACAGTAACAGATTCTAGCAAACACAACGATCCTGGCTCTATATCAAGGACTCTTTCTGGGCCAGTTTCTATCCCTGGTAAACCTCCTTGCAAATATTTTCACTTTTATAAAAGCACTGTACTTGATACTAAACTTGGAGCTGCTTGGCAACCTCTTTTTTTATATTTTCCATTTTTATATATAACTGTGAAATTCTCAGTTTCAGACTTGTGAAGACAAACAGAATACATTACTGGGTCAGGCTAAACCTTGGTGGAATATGTCTTTATCTATATACCAGGGAAGGTTGTGGAGTGTGCTGACAGCATACAGTTATCGGGCATTTAATTTTCCTCTGATCTTTATGAACTCACATAGCTCTACTGGAAAAAGTCTGGAGGTTGACTCTTCTTACTCTATTACCCCATATGGAGTGAAACAATTTACCAGCTGATTGCAAACTAGTATATGGTCAGAGTGGTATGGAAGTTGCACGGTACAGGAGAAGAAAAACAACAAATCATGGTCAATTATTAACAATTTATTAACAAAAGTTGTTCAGCCCCAATTCAATCAAAAACTCTTCACAATACTAGTGCAACTCAACAGAACTAAGCTGCTATGTACAAATAAGAAGGAAAAACATGGTTGAAACCATAATCAATGACATGATGCAATACAACACAGTTTATCATAGATTTTAGGTTTGAGAATCAAACTCTATCTTGAAGAATTCGGAATGTGATCAAATTAGCTTTTAATTAAGAGAGGTAAGTAAAAAAATATTCAGAGAATAATGTTTTATAAAATTATTTGCTTAATCCTTTAGCTGATTATTTTTAACCTTCTTGGATTTCGCTAATAGCAAACTTCAGGACCTTTGGTTATAATTTGGTAATCAAATTGTAATGAGCATATGAGAAAACATATGAACATTAACATTACATTAGTGTTTAAACCCTTAGCGAAATAAAGCTTGTTCTAGCCTTATAAAAAGTAGCTCAAACATGTTAGCATAGCATGCTATGCAGCACATCTCATTAGCTTTGTCTTTACCCAATTTAACATGAACTGTTTGTCATTTATGTCTGTGTGCTACATATGCGTTTTAAGCCAGTGTCTTGAAGGAGAAGTAGGGTTAGGGTTAGGGTTAGGGTTAGAATTGAACCTTCTGGAAGTACTTTAAATATAAAATTATTACATACTGTTCAATAAATGATACGTGTTTTTAATTAAGAGTAGATTTCATTTGAATGTGCTTTACTGGAGATATCCATGTTTGTCAAAGAGCACTACTGCCTCCCACTTCAAGTTGGCAATCTAATGACCAACCCGTAGTGGATCACAAATTGGAAAGGTGAAATAACAAATTTTTTTGTCACTTTTACTCGATATATTACAACATCCAACTGCCATGCACGTGGGCATTGTTAGTTTAACAATAGATCTGGTGAATTTCAATGGTGAAGTCCTCTGGAAATCTTCAATAGTTGTTGTTGATTGCAGATGTGTCTAGTAGTTCCCATTGATTCTGCTTGTAAAGCGGGTAGAATGGCGCTATGCTTACCGCACCGTGACGTCACTGCCGGAAGATGGCCATTGCCAGACTCAGTGATCGCAACGTTGTTGTTTTTACTTTTTTACTTTTTAACTCTAAATTCATTAAATCACCATGAATGGGTTAGTTTTAGGTATAAATAATGATTCATTGATTATTCCTGACCGGACTTCTCCTTTAATGACATTTTTTACAGTGATACATTGACAATAAAGAATCCTGATTCTTTATATTTAACTATAGGGATGTTTTTATTCATATTTTATATAATGGATTTTCTACTATAATTAAAGTTGTTTAAATGTATCTTCCTAAAGTTCTAAAAGATGTATTTAAGCATTGAACCAAGGAGAGGAGGCTACAAGGTGACACAGTTGTGCTCCAACTTTTTCCAATCATCTTATTTAGAACACAGCAAGCACAAGGAGGTCATAGTGGGATACAGGAAGACTAAACACACTCCTCTCTGAATACAGGGGGAGGCGGTGGAGCGTGTAGACAGCATAAAGTTCCTGGGTATTCACATTTCCTCTGACCTCTCCTGGACTAAGAAATGACCCTGTGTAATAAAGACAAGAAAACATACATCACTATACTGAACACTTCATTTTTTAAGCATAGTTTTCTTCTAGGATGGCTGCTATTATTATGTTTTCTTATTCCTTTTCTACCTTTTTATGTGGCATCTTGTGTTTTCCATCTATAGGCTTTTTTAAAATATTTTTAGCAGGAGGGATGGGGGGGCAGTCTTCAGAGAATGTTATATATTTTCTACAAATGTTTTTTTTTTTTTTTAATGTGTAACTTTTAAGTTGGGAGTCTCCACAAAATTGTGTTATGGATTACAATGATAAGAAAGGTTTTGTTTTATCTTTCTAGGGTTGTTGGTGTTACTCTGTCAGAGATCACATGGCTCTCCAGTGCGATATAAATAACTTATTAACACTAAGTCTTATAGTAGTTCCTGGTTGATGTTTCCAACGGGGTTTTATTGGAAGAAATGTATCTATTTATCACTACAGCTAAGCCTAGAGTATACACTCTGTAATTCAAATGAATGTACAGTAATATCAACTTAAAAAAATATTTGTTCATTGCTTCTTTTTCTATGGTGGAATTGCTACATAAGAGAACCTAAAACCCAAAGCATCAATCATTAAAATATTTTAAAACCTGAATTAAAAAGTTTGAGCCTGTGTAAGTAGGAGAAAAGCCTTGTGTAGTACTTTTTGTTTTTGAAAAAGAAACATTCTGCTAAATCTATAACTGCTCAGATGTAAGAAGACAGTTCCGCCCAAGACTGTATGAGAACTATTGCCTACAAGTGTATTTGCTGTCTTCAAAGAAAAATGGTCCTCTTCATATTAAAACTGTTGGCCTGTAAGGCATGATGCTTTTTAACTGCCTGCCACCAATGTTTGCTTTTGTTTATAACCAAGTGCTGAGGTCTCAACTAGACAATACCCACTGGGAAAAATAATCTCAGAGCAATAGGCAGCCTTTAAAAATGCACCCTTTTAGAGTTGTGGGATTGTACTCTTTAAAGTAAATGCAAACTCAAATTTTAAAAGACATGTTTTATTAAACATCTGGGGTTAAAACTGACAGTCTTGAACTTCTGATAGCCAAAAAATTGTCTTTTAACTTGGCTGGACTGCAGAGCTGAGCAAACAAAGCCTCTTGCAATGCCTGACTGCTGGCATATCGACCATTTGACCATTTTGGCTATTGCTTATCTTTTCCTCATTCGGCTGTCATTCCTGTCCCAAAGCCTCATTAGGGTGGTACTTATTAGACACTTTATCAGTTTTCATTCACACCATATGCTTTGTTCAGGTAATAGAACATGTTGGAAGCAAAAGGTTTTGCACCTCGGAGAAGGCTTTGAAGGTCTTGACTGCCCACCACTGTCCTAATTTATATTAAAGCGTAGTGAATCAAGCCCAATCTGTCCAGCAGCGGGATTTATAAGTATGTGCTCACATTTTTGTTTTTACTTTATTAATCCATTGATCTTCACCCTCTGATTCCGTCAAGGTTCGCATTGGCAGCCTAAGGGTATCAAAGGCACATCCTGCACAGGTTGCCACTCTGTCATAAGGCAACACAGAGACACACACAGACAACCATGCATGGACCCCTACACCCCCCACCATCCCGTACCCTCCCACACCCACCCACACCCAAACACAAGCATCTAAGGACAATTTAGAGATGCCAGTTAACCTAATAGTCATGCTTTTGGATTGAGGAATCCAGAATACCCAAAGAGAACCCACACATGCGAAGGAAGAACGTGCAAACTCCATCCAGAAAGACGCTGGGGCTGGGGAATCGAACCCTCTTCCTTCTTGCTGCAAGGCAACAGTACAGCAAACTGCAAAACTGCGCCACTGAGTTTATGTTATATTCTGTTCAGTTTATTTATAAAGTGCCAATTCACTTGTCATCATACGTTAATATTTGTTAAAAGTTTTCAATCTAAGGAAAACCAGCTGATTGTTTTGACCTATTGGTTCAACAGCAATCCCTCACACCAAGCAGGCATGTAGCGACAGTGGGGAGGAAAATCTCCCTTTTAACAGGAAGAAATCTCCAGCAGAACCAAGCTGAGGCCCCGTCCACACGAAGCCGAACCCTGGCCTAAACGCACAAATTTTTCACCAAACC
>NW_015151163.1:126095-126853 GCF_000732505.1 Cyprinodon variegatus | reverse complement strand
GGTTTGGTGAAAAATTTGTGCGTTTAGGCCAGGGTTCGGCTTCGTGTGGACGGGGCCTCAGTGTGAGCAGCCTTCTGTTGATGTCTATTGATTATCAAGGAGAGAGAAGATAGATAGATAGAAGCATAAAAAAAGAAGCACAGATAAAAAGACAAATGTCAACCAGCTCCACCGGTAGCCCTTTCCAGGAAAGACAAAGGCAGGTAGATGTACCCTGAGTCAGTTCCCATGTCAGAGGATGAAATAGAGCACATACTGTTAGTCACATTGAGTGAAACAGAACTACATTCCAGCATCTATTTACAAAGGTGTTGTAGGAGCAGCCCAGCTGATATTTCTCACATCCAAATAGGAACATACCAGATGAAGCTACTATGACGGGAAGCGCAGAGAGAACATAAGATTGGGGGTTAATTAACTAATACTATCGTACTTTCTCCAGCAGTCTAAGTCTATAGTAGCATAATTAAAGAGATTTTCCTAGACAACTCCTAAGATTTTCAGCATGCCTTCTGGACAAGGGAATAGCTTCAGATTAAGGGGATAATTGTAGCTTAAAGCTATATCTGGTGATGCAGAATGGGAAAATGCTTTTTAAAGAAGGAGGGTATCCTCTGTAAGTTTATCAAGAGGCTGATGTAGTTAATTTTTATATAGGCACAGTGAGACATCATTTGTTGCCTAAAATACACCTTAATTCATTCCCAAATAACAGAAGAAGACATTTCTGGGGTTTGATTATGTATCAGATATCCAGT
>NW_015151163.1:118653-124859 GCF_000732505.1 Cyprinodon variegatus | reverse complement strand
AAAAAAAAAAAAAAAAACATTGGCACAAACCTAGCCTGTATGTATTTTTTGTATGTCATCGAGAGTATTTAAATGATTTTCAATCAGAAAAAAAATTTGCGATTAAAATGCGATTAATCGCGAGTTAACTTAGGCATTGATGCGATTAATCGCGATTTAAAAAAATTAATCGATTGACAGCACTAATTTTTATATATAGTTATTGCACTGGGTGTCAAATTTAGAGAAATAGGTTATTACACAAGTTATCAAATAGTAATTGTACATTTTGATTGCACAAGTTATTTCAATTTTAGTGTTGCATTGTAGAGTCTGATGGCAGCAGGGATAAATGACCTGCCATAGCGCTCCTTTTTACAAACAGGGTGTAAAAGTCTTTGACTAAAGGAGCTGTTCAGCTCCTCTACAGTCTACTGCAGAGGGTGGAAGGTGTTGTCCATGATGGATGTAAGCTTGGACAGCACCCTCCTCTCAGACATTTCCTCCACTGAGTCCAGAATTAACCCTAGAAATGGCCTTTCTCACTAGTTAGTTCAGTCTCTTTCTTTCCGCTCTGCACTACCAGGGGCCCAGCAGACAAATGCGTAGAGAAGGGCTGATGCCACCATAGAGTCATAGAAGGATTTAAGCAGGGGCCTAATAATAACTCAGTTATAACAGTGTTTACGGAGGTTATCAAATGGATTCCTTGTATATCTCTTTGCATTTTTTCAGGCCTTAATGTCCTCAAGGTATTTTCTTTTGCATTTCTACTTTACAGCATGAAGTTATTACAAATGGATTCTCTTTCCTTTTACTGTAAGCCCGCTGACTTTACTTGGGTTTCTCCTACTTACAAAGTAGTATCATAAGAATCTGGCTACATCTCTTGTATGATGAGGCCAGCCTAACATGATGTAGTATTTTAACAAGCAGAAAAGTACAGTCTTTTTCTGTTTCATTATTTAGTCCTGCAAGAGCAGTATCATGTCCCTCGCATTCTTCAGTGGTGTCTACACGAGAACTTACACCCTCACAGGTACTTATAAAATCTTCTCAGCCACTGGGTTACACTTTATGAGTCATCAGTAGCTGCCAGCACCTTGGAGGGGACTTATCCAGATAATTTTATTTTATGAGTGTCACAAGTGGTTTGTGGTTTGCTGGTAAACTATAATCAATCCCCAAACACAAATCTAAAATTTCCCAGAGACTCGCACACTCTCAAGAAACTCCTTCTCTATCTTTACCTGCTTCTTCTCAGTTAGGGTTCAAGAGGAAAATGAAACTGGTTTGTGTGTGCCCTCGTCGTCCTGGTGTAACACAGAAGTGCCCTAGAAATCAGATTTTTCACCTTTTGAAAGGCTTCTTCTTGTTGCCGACCCCAAATCTAGCTCACATAATCATTCACAGCATATTAGGAGGGTGAAGAATTTATCTTCACAGTCATTCAGCTTAATCTCTACTGACAAAATGTCAGAGAAAATAAAAATATGTCAGTCAGTTTACACACATTTGCCATTTAGGTTTAACAGCAAATCCTGGATGTTTTCTTTATCCATCGGGGCTCCAATCACTATGACATCATACAGACAACACAATGATCATGATCTTGTAACAACTCCTCCATTTTTCTTTAGAAATTTTCTGGATCTTTGGTAAATTCCAATAGTAGCCATTAAAACAATTTTATTAGTGTTGAGCTTTCATCATGAAGAGCTGCCAAAATCCACGTGCTGGATTTAGTGTAATATACTCAAAGCTTTCTCTTAGGTAAAAAAAAAAAAAGTATACTATAAACTATAAGAAGAATAAACTTTTCTGATTTAAGATTTTCATTTAGTCCTACACAGATTCTTACTTTTCCAGTTTTATAAGAGGCACCCTGGGGCTCCCTATCCACTGGCTCAGTCACACATTTAATAATGATATTTTCCTCCATCCACTTCAGTTCTTCCCATCTCTAATAAAAGTTGTGCTGGTTATTTGATGAGGAGCTGGATGACTGTACAGTCGGGAATTTTCTTTGAGAAGTTGGGGGTGGGGTTTTGTCCTGTGCCAGTAGGGTTGTTTCCTTAAACAATAAACTTCCTAGCTTTCTGTTGATGGCCAGAGGGCCTGGTGGCGCTGATTGTCTTGCAGTCTGACACCTCTTCTGTCAGCCTGCACCAGCCCAGCTGTGGCTACAGTGAAGAATACCACCATCTGTGTTTGAATGATTAGTTGATTGAATGTTGTGTAAAGTGCTTTGGGATCAACATTGGACCTGAGAGTGCACTATGTAAGTAAAGGCCATTTCCCATAAAGCTCTGCTTCCAATCCAGTCCTCAGACTTCCAACATTGACATGCTTGGTGTTTTGCAGTTTTCTTTTTGAGTCATAGTTGTTGTCCTGTGCGTGCAATAAGTTACTAATGCATTATTTCTGCTGATCACAGCTGGGCTGGTATCTTCGGGCAGTTTGATTATTGCTGACAGGTTAAGGAGTACTGAGAGAGAAACAAATTTCGACTTTTTTGGCTGTAAAATAAAAAGGGAAGACACGAGAAGAACTCCAGGTAATTATTTTTACGAGTTAGTTAGTCATTACTTTGGCTTAACCGACATTAAAGCGATCATTATGGACATGTAAATGTGGTCATTGTGAAGGTAGTTGTTAGAAAAATGTCCTGCAGCTCCTCCGGTAATTCACATTATTATTCTGCTCTTCTCTGTGTCTGTGCTTTTGTCTGAGCTTCTCAATTTCTCACTTCCACTTGAGAGCATGCATGGTGACTAATTGGATTTTCTTCCTCAGCCAGCGAGAGGGGGCATGCAGGCGTGTGACAATGGCAGGCCACACACACAAAGCATACAAAATCCATTAGTATTTGGCCCGGACTATATGCTAATCGCAGCTGCTGTCCACTCACTTCTTCTAATCACTGTAATTATTTCTTGTGAGATGATGGTGGTTGATGTGAGAGAAACAGGTTAGAAAGTCAGAATCCCTCCTGCATGCATAGTGTCTCCTCAATATTCACATGCTAATTAATATCTGATTTTTAGCTCACGTCAGAACATGAGTCATGTTCTGACATGAGCTACCATGATAATGTTGAGATGGCATAAATCCCGTGTTTCCTATTTTCTCCAGAAGCAGAATTTGAGAGTTTGACATTTTCACCCACACTTTAACCTCAGCTTTTAGAATTTCTCATTTGGTTTATCCATCAAGAAATTCACCTTAACATTACCTTCAGTTATCAAGTTATGTCACCCTTGCTTTTTCTTTATGTTCCACATAAATTATGTAATTCTTACATTTGTGGGTAATAATCTTCAATCATCTGATTTTAAACAATCATCGTGTTTAAAGTCAGACGGAGATAGCATTAAAACACTGGATTAATGCAGCTTTTAGTCACAGCTGCTGGTTTCATTTCAGGTCTTGGATTTTGGAACAGTTCCCAGTCATAACACTACAGCAGCAGCAGAGGTGGAGTTTACAGACTTGGATGACAGTTACAAGTCAAAATGTTGTGTTAGTAACTCGTTAAAACTGAACATCTAAGGAGTAGTGGCTTTAATTGAATAGACACAATCAATTTAACAGTTCGATTTTATAGGCTGAGGTGTGTTCTGTTCTAATGTGTGCTCCTCGAAAAACTGGGGTTTCACTTGTCGAGAGAGTCAGATTAACAAGTAGCAGTTGATCCAGATTAATCCAGTCTGTATTTTTTGTAAAAAAAAAAAAAAATTAACCATTTACTGCAGATATGGAACAGTAGGGTTTTTTTTTTCATCTTTCAGGTTATAGTCTTAGTCTTTGTTTTTTGGATGAAAGTGCTCATTATTTCTTGTCACAAGTCATTTCAGGTGCAAAAATTTTAGTCAAGTGTTATTTGACAAAAAGCCAAAAAAGTATTATTCTAGTTTTGGATTAATTTACATTGTCTACAAGAGAATACAAAACAAATACATGTATCATTTATTTAAAAACATATATGTATGCGTATATTTATTATGCATCTTTTCATGTGCTAAAACACATCGGTTTGACTAAAAACTATTTTTCATTTATTCAATTTGTTTCCTAACATGATGAACTGCCAAAAATTGCTTTATTTAAAAAAAAATAATCTTTTGCCTGGAGCAACAAGCTGAAACAGCAGAAGAAATGCACATGTAATCAGGTAATCATCTCTCCGTCCTCATCACTCTTTTTTCATGTAGTTTTTGGCTTCATTCAGCTTCTTTCAATGACTCCTTTATTTTATATTAAAAAAGTCACATATGTCCAAACTTAGTTGAAAAAAGTTCAGTGTTTACAAATCACAATTAGCAAAACCACTCATAACTGCAAATATACACTAAAATTCATCGATTAAATAGAACCATTGCTTCTTGGATCATAGAAACGATCATGACAGTATGACAAATATGAAAACATCCAGACATCATATAACAAGACAGGTACCTGTAAAGGAGACAGCAATGTTCTGCTGTTACCATAACAGCCACTGCTGTAGTTCATGTTGCTCTACAGCAGTGGCTTTCCCCTTCCAATATGAAGTACATCTTACCTGACCTGTTAAACCCTTTGTTAACTGCCACCCAAACATAAACAAGGAGGTAAACTTTGCAAACATTATGCTTGTTGCCAGTTGTAAAAAAAGAAGGGGTATGATGAAATATTTTATTTTTAATTGGAAGCATCGAGCCTAATTAATATAGTCTATTAACATAAAGCAATAAGCATGGTATGGTTGTTGCATGTCAGGTACGCTACGCTACATCACTGACCTTGACCAAGGCACCTTACAGTAGAACTGTAGTCAGTCCCTGGACTGGAATGGCTATCACCTAAATAGTTAGGAACAAATGCAGAGGACTAATTTCCCTCTGGGATCAGGTTCATAGTCACGGTAGGCCACTTCTTTGAGTTTATTTACTTCACTCCGGCTACTTGTAAGCCCGACCGGCCAAATGTTGAAAGAGCAATGTTATTTTCACTACTGTTAATATGTAGTAGAAATTTTAAACATTCAGTAATAAAATGTCATGTGTGATGATATTAAGGGATGGTCATTTATGAAGGGGGATGGTTTTAAAGATTTTTTTTTTAAGAAGGGGGATGCCACCCCACACACACACACATCCCTCCTCAACTCTAAATCCATATTTAGGCAGAATTCTGTCAGATTTACATAAATACCGAATAGAAGCTTCTGCTTCGTAGAGGTGACCTGAAGCCACATACTGTATAGAAATACTTTTGCTCTTATTGAAAATCTGCTGATTTTCTTTCATTTTGATGTATGAGTGTTTTCTTCACCCCAAGTTCTTTGAAGAGAATAAGAAAACAAAAATCTAATCGACAACAGTAGATTTGTTCAGGTTTATCTTCCAACTTTATTTTTTTCCATAATAAAACCCCTGGTTGTTTTGTTCTTATGTTTGCGTTGGGGCACAAATCACAGTGTCAATGCATATGGGTCGGCACTCTGCCATCATAACTCTTTGTTTGGATGATTATCAGTGAATGTACCGAAACAAATGGTTCCCCTGCATTGCCAGGACGTTCAATAAAACAACTTTCATGCATTTTGTTTTGCATTCTCTTGTAAGCTGTAGCTTATTTGAGAAAGGTGCTAGGATCCGGTTTTTACAGGTGACTGTAGCAGAAAACAACAGATGGACATCTGTGGAAAACTGGTCAGTTCATGAATAGACAATATATATTTTCTGTGCCTTGCCTTGTTAGAACAGTATGGTTATAACCTCTTTACAGCTCATGAACCACGTCCTATTTGAAATAATTTTAATAATAATAGATTCAGTTATGACTTATCAATATATCACAAGTGCTTGGAAAATGCTCTTGTTCTGATGCTAGTTTGTTTTTGCCTTTCTCACATTTTATGTACAGGGCTGGTAGTATCAGAGGTAGTTTGCATTACAATAGTGACAGTCAGCAAGGTGGCGGCAATATTCATAAGAGACGGCAACAAGCAGAAGGGGGCAGGAGCATGCAGCAGGAAGTGGGTGAGGCAATTAACTGTGATATATGGAGAGGGAAACTGGCAATCCTCAAACTTCTAGTTTTTCTAGTGGAATTTTTCCCCTTGTGTAATTCCACAATAAACATATAGACGGACAGATAGATAGATAGATAGATAGATAGATAGATAGATAGATAGATAGATAGATAGATAGATAGATAGATAGATAGATAGATAGATAGAT
>NW_015151163.1:113380-117410 GCF_000732505.1 Cyprinodon variegatus | reverse complement strand
TTTGCAAATGTATGTGGAGAGTTGTGTATCTGTATCTCATTTTGTTTGTGTGCAGTGGGATTTGAGAAACTGTAAATGGAGGAGATTTGTGTGTCTGTAAAACAATCTGCAAATGTGTTAAACTACTGTGTGTGTAATCCGGTTTGCAAATGTGTAAAAAAAATCCACAAATCTGTATTCAAAACTACAAATGTGTACTAAGATTTACAAATCTGTATTCAGATTTACAAATCTGTAGTAAGATTTGCAAATGTGTAGATCAAGCACATACAGAGACACTTATGTCTGAAGTATTTTCGGTTCAAGACCAGAAATACAGACAAATCATTGGTTACAAGTCGAGTGGTTTCTCGGTTGGCTCTCTTTACACACGTGATTTTTGCTACACTTCTGCCGTGTGAGATCCACAAATGCATAGAGGATTTGTATGTGTAATATCTGAATTTGCTGCCCTGAGCAAAGGCTCACAGGCTGCCTCTTCCTGCTGTGGGAGTTCAGCACAACTTGCTGTTGCCACCAGTTGGTGGTATTGTACTGTACGTGACATTACTGCAGCAGGGCCGAGTTCAATTCACCGGCCGCTACGCAGCCACCAGGGTGACAGTCTCTGCTAGCACCGGCCACTACGCAGCAGAGACTGTCACCCTGGTGGCTGCATGAGGGCACAAGTGATTTCATTTTCAACCTCAGTGGCTCAACCAGCGGAGCAGGTAACGGTGTTCTGAAAAGCATCATGGTCAAGCTGCAGAGACAACGCGATTGAGGGACTTCATTTTTAAGAGGCAAAAGAAGACATTACCTTTTATAAGTTTACCATTATGTCACCAAATATGTAGAAGTCCTAACCTCTCGACATAGAGTTGCATGCAAAACTAGGTAAACTAGTTTAAAGTGCAAACATCTGCATTTTGGTTGTGAATCGAACATTAAATTATTCTGTAGACCGCTGCTGGTGTGATAGGTGACAGACAGAATCTAGAAGTTGCTGGTGAGACAAGCGAAGCTGTGGCCAAGAGCAGTGAAAGAAACCCGCAGGAGAGAATCAAAGGTTTGAAAAATACGTTTTAATTACGCAATCTACTTTGAATTAGCGATTTTCCAATACAGTTCCAAAACAGTCTATTTTATAAAATCCATCCATTCATCCATTATCTGACACGCTCATCCCGAGTGTGGTCGCGAGGGGTGCTGGTGCCTATCTCCAGCAGTCAATGGGCGAGAGGCGGGGTCCACCCTGGACAGGTCGCCAGTCCATCACAGGACAACATGGAGACAAACAGGACAAACAACCATTCATGCACACACACTCACACCTAAGGAGAATTTAGAGAAGCCAATTAACCTAACAGTCATGTTTTTTTGGACTGTGGGAGGAAGCTGGAGTACCCGGAGAGAACACACACATGCTCAGGCATCCGGGCCGGGAATCGAACCCAGAACCTTCTTGCTGCAAGGCTGCAACTGTATTTATATAATAAAATAAATAGTCTAAATGAATATTTGAAAGCTGAATAAAATTATTAGATTTTATACAGACTTATTTTATTTTAAGGCTCATTTGAATTTGTAAGCTGTTTTTTTTTTTTTTGATTTTGAAAATTATTTCAGCTGTTTCAATTTAATTCATTTAATTTTTTTTTTTAAAACATGACGTGAAAGGATTCAGATATCCATTTGCAATGTTTTGTGAGGTTTTGTTCCAAATCTTAATAGACTTATTGCCAAAAAATTTTCCAAAGTAAAATCAAAGAAGTGTCCTACCATGACTATGAAGCTGATCCCAGTGGGAAATTTGTCCCTAACTATGTAGGGGCAGTGATAACCATGCCGGTCCAGGGACTGACTGCAATTCTACTGTAAGGTGCCTCGGTCAAGGTCAATGATGTAGCGTAGCGTACCTATCATGTAACAACCATACCATGCATATTGCTTTAGGTTAATAGACTATATTAATTAGGCTATGTATGCTTCCAAAAAAAAAAAAAAAAAATCCACCATCCCCCTTCAAAAAGGAGGATTTTGCATATCATTTACTTTAAAACAAAAGGAAAAAAATACATCTCAAAAAATAAATGTATACAATTTCAAAAGATTTTTTAGGTTAAATTATAGTAACATGAATGGTCTTTCAGTTACTCAACACGTTAGAGCAGCTTGTTGAGTTAAAAAACCCCTCTGTGATTCTGCCAACAGGAACAGTAAAACAAGTGAAGGTTAAAGCAAGGCATTCACTTTTAAAGTGTGTGTAATGAAGTCTCACCATGTTTCAGCCTCTTTTCTCCACGGTCTATAATTACTGCTTAAGCATTAGAGTTTTAGAACAGAACAAGTTTTAAGGTCTTCGTTGAGCACAGGGATTAAAAAAGGATTACCACACTGTTTCATAATACAAGACAAATTACATAAAACCCTCTCACTGGTTACTTACATTTCTTTTGCTTTAAAGATTTTGAACAGTCAAATCATTAAACCTCTACCGTATTTTTCTGCTGGTGTGTGGTCTTATAAAACAAGACCTGCTCATCCTTGACTTGATTCTAGTGAAATGATGGATTTTTTTAAAAATGCTAATTAACAGCAGAACAACCTTTAGGAACATAGAATACTGAGAATCCTTCTGAGTCAGGCTCCTGGCACCATCTGTATTGGACTGTGGAAAGCAATCAAGCAGGATATAAGGAACACATCCACTTTTGCTTCGATCCGACGGCTTTGCAAGCTGTAATTTAATGTTACTCCCATTTAAAAGTAGAGTCATCAAACATTAATTACAGACAATAAGGCTGCTTAAGACTGCTGTGGAAGTTTCCATAATTTGAGTATCATTTCATCATCAGCCTTTGGAAGATAAAAAAGAAAAGGGACTTTGCTGAAAGCTTTCAAAGGAAACTTACTTGGTTAAAAAAAAAACCTCTACCCTAGCGGTGTTTACTCTGGAAGATGACTTTGTGAAGATCATTGGCTTCTGAAGTACAGGAAAAAATCCAAAAACCATCACATGCAAAATGGTATTTTTCCATGTAGTAATCTGCTGGTATCTACAGTAGGTTTGATGCTTGGTTCGTTTTGCCTATCTCTGCTTCAGATGGACATAGATGAATGCAATAGGGGGTTCCAGTTCTGTCGAGAACTGGGGCTGAGAAGGCTCCAGGCAGAAAAGGCAATAAGGATCCAGGAGTTGTAGCTGCTTCAATTCCTCCTTCTGGGATCCAGCTGCCTCTGAGTTCAACCTTCAATGTGACTAAAAATGTTACCTTGCTTCCTGTGTTTCATGGGTTTTAAGGTCGAGGGCTATTTTAGAGCATTTCAGCAGATTGCAGTCTCTATTAACTGCCCGACGGGTATATGGGCTGTAGGAAGTGGTGCAGTGTAGGCTAACGGTAAGGCCCAGGAGGCTTGTTCCTCACTCTCTGCTCAGGAATACTTGTCATATGAAATTCTTAAAGCTCCAATTTTAAAAGCCTTATAAATTTTTGCCTGAAGCATACCTGCAATGTAGAAAGCTCCAAGTCGTACCTATATTAACTTTCAATGGAAAATACTTTTTGTTTTTTTCATCGCCGGCCCTGTTATGCATTATGTATATTTAAGGATGAAATGGCATGTAAGTGATGGGATTTCAAAGCTGTTTGCATTGCAGTTTAACCAAACAATAAAAAGGTAAATCCTATAGATCAAACAATGCACTTTGAAATAAAGTTTACAGTTTTTAATACCAATTATTTTGACATCTGTCTAAGTAATCCCAGATATATGCTGCTGATTTTTAGCGAATCATTTAAAGCTGCTACACAAGTCACAATTTAAACACTAAACACAAAAAACAGACAAAATATTTACACATCAATTAAAATATTAACAATGGATAGCAAATACAGGGAATGGAAATACATGCACTTGATATTCTGTGAAGGCATGATGGCTAAATGCATAAATTAAAGCTGAAGTCTGTAAGTTTTTAAAAATCACTTTTTTGTCATATTGGCTAAAACTGTCCCTATGCCCAGACAGCGGTACATGTGATATGTAA
>NW_015151163.1:106520-112115 GCF_000732505.1 Cyprinodon variegatus | reverse complement strand
GTTCAGTATCAGTTATTGGAGCGAGGGCACAAACATCTCTAACATTTCTTAAAGAAATAATTGTTAAACCATCTTTGGTTTTGTCCAGTGGGGGCGCTATTCTGCTTATCCTACAGATACCAGTGTGAGAAATGATAGATATGTGATTCCTCCCATTCCTTATGTTCATGTTCAAACACCATTAACATCTCTGGTCTCCTAAACTGCAGTGAGGTTGTGGATTGTAGTTGTTGCTCATTTTGTAATAATGGGTGACCCCGCAGTTTAAACCAGGGCTGGACCAAGGCATAAGCAAACTAAGTGACTGCTGAGGGCCCCAGGGCCTAAAGGGCCCCCAATGATAATTCATTGTTTGGAATTTTGCAATAAATAATTATTTCTACATAAATATATACATAAATACATCTATAAACAAAAGCAGACAATATCATATTAAAACTTTACACTAATATATCTCTTATCAGGGAGAAAGCATTAATTAAATGTATGAAAGAAAATAATATTCATCTTTGGGCAGGACTTACATAAAGACAAGTGTAAACTTCTCCAAGACAGACTTCATCTACATCTTTGGAGAACAGCCTGGCAGTGATGAGAGAACATTGGCTTTAGACATTGAAAACTTTCCAGGCATATTAGTGAACATATAACCTCATTTAGTCTCTTTCACTAGATTTGAGTTCAACCCAAACCTTGGAGCAGCTCTGAGTGGCCTGCACTCCTTCTGTGACTGTTGCATCTACTGAGTGAAGTTTTTACCAGGAACTCCTTGGCAGAGGAATGAAAAATCAGTAATTATTCATAACACCATCTCCTACAGTAACATCATCAGGGACTTTGCAAACAGTGTTGAAGAACAGTGTAAGATAAAAAGTCCTTTGTGTAGAAACGTACTTCTTTTTTAGAAAGAGATTTTGTACATAGTTACATGCATTTCTAGTTTCTAGTTTAAGTTTTAAGTGATGTAATTATTTAAATTTATTCATTCAAATTTAATTCCTTTTTATTCCCGGTTTCAGGTGACTTTTTGTTTCTAAGATATAAATAATATGCTTCATATTTTATTTACAGATTTAACCATGCATGTTTTTGTACATTTCACATACTGTATTTTTTTAAACCTATCGTGTTGTTCTTATTTTTGCACCACAGGGAATTTTTTTACGGTACATTTATGATGCAGTTGGAACCAAAAATTATAAACCCCATGACACATTTATCATAAATAATATTATTATAAAATTCTGACTTTTGCTAACATTAGATGCATAGAAATAGAAGACTGTAAACATCATTGCCAGAGTTGCAATTTATAGCAGGTGTGTAAATGATCTGACCGTTCTACTGTTGATTGCAGTAATCCATATCATTAGCAGAAACAAAGGGCTACAATATAAATTTTCTGGTGGCCCAGTAGAGGCTTGAGCCTGCCCTTGTTTACACCATTCGATAGAGTGTATTCCCATACCGATGGGTCAGAATAAAATATAAACCACATAGTGGGAAGGTGAAGCTGCTGAGGCCTCATTACTGCATCATGGCGTGTGGGAATCTATTTATGGTATGAAGACAAAACAAACTCTGGATAAAAAGAAGTATGAAATAAAGTCGTAATTGAAGCTCCTGTTCAGAAGATGGTTTTTTTGCATGTGGTTCTGCTGTTGTTGGAGAAGAGGGCCAGAAGGGCCATCTCATTGAATGGACAAATGGAAAACCTGATTATAATCTGAATGAATATTTATTTGTACTCCATATCTTTATGTAATGATTATGCAGTGATGCATGTTTTTTCAAACTAAGATTTGGTTTTTAGGAAGGAAACGTTAAAAGTGCTGTGATGGTGTATGTTTGGTTCTAATATGAGATATCTAATTACAAACCTTTTTGGGTTCAATGTTTCATGAGTAATATTGAAAAGGATTTTTTTTTCCTACCAAATAATCCCTCGTTTGCTGAATTTGAAAAACACATTAAATGGGTATCTGACTGTTTTCACATCCTCTTGGTAACTAAAAAGTATTTTTCTGGTAAATATCCCTTCAGTGTGAATGCTGACTGTAATGAAATGTCCCGCAGCTGATCATGTTGATGGAGGGAGATTGTCCTTAGTTTTCTGCTTTTTTCAAGTATATTTTTGAAGGTGAAATAACTTTCATTAAGTCATTAGAATCTCAGGGAAGTTTTACATTTCTAAGGTGTTTGGACTCCTGTGAACAAGAGAGCTACTAAGAGCAGTAAGAGCTGTTATCCACGACTGAAACAGTTTGTACAGTGGTGAGCAGGAAACCTTTGCCCAGGGTTGCAGACAACAAAAGCTGGTGGTACATGGTTCAAGCTCATGGTTTTAGAGTAAGGATGTTGTAGACAAGTTTTTCTTATATTTTTGTTTGTGTTTCTTTTGTTTTTTTTATTTATCTGTGAGAACCAACTGCTAATTTGTTGTTACTTTGTGTTCTTGCATATTAATCTGAAGTTTAAAAGCACTAAAAAGATTTGAAAAGAAAAAAAAAATCTGTTTCTCAAGTAACTAGGTCCTGCATGTAATGACTGCATGACCTCTGCAGCAGCCATCAAGAACCACCAAAACCTGTAAATCATTTCTTCAAATAAATCAGGTGTGGATAGTCTTTGTATTCTATAGAAACTGCTTCTTAAATGTATATTTTTACAGTGACTCAGTTTAAAAAAAAAAAAAATCTAACTGTGATCAAAAAAGCAAAACCATAAAAAAAAAAAATGGGGGGGATACATTCTTTCACAGCACTGTATGCATTAGCTACTCCTATAAGTTTATACTTATATCTCCCCAAGATGAACCACACCACTACAGCTAGGAAACCACTAAAAGTTACTCTGAGGCCTGCATTTGAAAGTTCTTGTTCGAAAACTGTGGGTGTCGGGGCTGGTTTGCAAATAAATAAGCTAGGAGTCCAACTGGGAAAGTCATAGTACCGGCAGCTGATTCATGTTGTTAGCAGCAACCACACTCTCATGTCAGTTTGAATGTCTGTTCACAATGGCTTTATGTGTGTAGAGGAAGAGGAGTATTTCAACGTCACCTGTTCTAGAACTGCCATTCACTTAGAATGTGCTGCTGAAGAAGTAAATTTAAGTCACATTTTCCTTCTGCTGTTCGCTGAAATAATCTTTTTGGAAAGTAAACTGAATGAAACATGAGTTTAAGGTCAGAGAGTTTGTTGACTTTATTTTTTCATTTCAGACTTTGCACAAAGCAATTATACAAAACTTATTAGATTTTTTTAAAAATTTGGGACAATATAAAAATATAAATATGCAGATGCACACGTACAAACACATTTAAAATAATTATTTAAGACAGACAGTCAGATATATATATATATATATATATATATATATGTATGTATATATATAGATTTATGAATACAGATCAATACTGTACCTATTTACCTATAGAAGTTTACATAACACATAACAATATACCCCGTTAATATTTTTGAAAAGAGACAGAAGGAATTATAACTTATTTGTATCCTTTGCTGACATCATGATTCATGAATCTTAGGAGTTAATGAGATAAAAGTCTATATACATATCTAATTGTGTGAAGAAAATGATCTTATATAATTTAAATTATATATTTCAGAGATGTAAATTGGCATCCTTAGAAACATCTACTAATGCTGACATCCAAAGCTGCACACACATTGAGCCATAGGCTTTACACAATCCCTCCTACAGCACCAGAGACTCCCACCCTCATCTCTGCACTATCAATATCATTGATCTGAACCATTTTGTTAAGTGGCTTACCAGGTTTGTTGTTCCTGGCTTTAAACATTAACTGCAGTTTGAAATTCCACCAGATCTGGGAGTTTTAGTTGGCAGGAATGTCTAAGTAACTCGTTTGTGTTGTCATGGAAACCTGCCTTATGAATCACCCTGATGGCTCTTCTCAGAAGGGTGCACAATGACTGGAAAGAATTTGTCTAGGTGTTGCCCCAAACTTCCACATACTAATTCAAATATGAAAAAATTAGTGGGCAATATAAGTTTTCTAACGCTTTGATATTTAAGAAATATTCAGCCTTACTGAGGACTGCAATACTTCTTGATCATTTAGCTGGAATATACTCTTTCTGACAAAGAATGTGATTCATTATCAAACCCAAGAACTTAATTTCATCAACTCTATCCACATATTCACCCTTTATTTAATCATTTTGCTAGTCTATGGCAACACAGGCCTAAAATGTATTAAATAAACCAAATCTAAACCAAATACACAGATGTTGACTATATTCATAATTTTCTCTCTTTAGTTTTTAATACATTAAGACAAGCAGTGCACAAAAACAAAAAAAACATCTAAACATGTCCATACTTCAACATTCAACATGCTAACCAAGGCCTCGAGCATTTGAGTTTTACGGTTAAACATTTCACTGTCTGGGCTTGGGATGAACTTGCTTAGATTCACACTAATGAGAACATCAGCTTCTGTCCTAAATATTTTCCACATTGGAATATTCTTCGCCTCTAAGCAATAATGTACAGTAGTCTGAGTAGTTAACAAAGTGCTCTATAACAGTTTGCAGATGATGTACGAAAATGATTGCTCCTCTAAGGTTATTGAAGATATTGCTAATTCTTGGCGTTAATACAGACAATGAGTTATTCCAGACAAGAAAACTCTCAAAATGGGTCAATCAGTTGCTTTAATTAGCTTTTTTCTCCTTTATATCTCATTAAAGTAAAAAATGTGTGCTTAGTAATTCCAAATGTCTTTTTTATTGTTTGTATTTGTGAAATAAAGAGTGTGGATTATGTTCATTGTTCAGTACATTTCAAGATTTAAAAAGCAGATTTCTTTTTTGATGTGCTCATACACAGAATGTTACAGTTGAAATATATTTTGTTATTCCCTTTTAATCCTGGCTGAGTATAGATTTAATACAAGTCTTTGTTAACAATACAGGCTACTATTCTAACTATTAGTTCTAACTTCTAGACAGGTTTAAAGTAAAAGTCCGGTCATATTTGGATTCAAACTTCTGAAAGTATTTTAAATATAAAATTATTACATACTGTTCAATAAATGATAAGTGTTTTAATTAAGAGTATTTTTCATTTGAATGCGCTTTACTGGAGACTTCTATGTTTGTCAAAGAACACTACTGCCACCTACCTGTTTGTGACGTCACGGTGCGGTATCTACTGTTCAAGTCCCAGTGCTGTATCTGGTATTTGTCACAACGCGTTATTATCCAAGTCATCTTGAAAACATTCTTCTTCCAAATGTTGGCTACATATTACATGTCTTTTCTCTGGCCAAAAGTTTGATACTGTTGGGATCTGGAGCTGTACCACCTTTCTCCAGCAGAGTGCACCGTGGATCCTCCTGAGCTGAGCCTCCATCACACCTGTGGTGCATCTCGTCATCAGAGGATCCTCCTGTATATAACCTGCCTTCAGACCTTGCCTCAACGCCGCAGTGTTGATCCAGTTTGGTTAGCACCTGAGCCTTAGCAAACACCTGAGAATCTTGGTTATCTCTGTTGAGATCAGATTCTAATTCCTCCTTGTCTCTGCTTCACAGGAATCCTGTTTCCCCTG
>NW_015151163.1:96228-106277 GCF_000732505.1 Cyprinodon variegatus | reverse complement strand
TGTAAAGCGGGGAAAATGGCATTAAATGCAGAGTTAATTTTGCTCTCTACTTCTGATTATGTAATGACAATAAAATTGACTTCTATCCTATTTTATTCTTTTATCTGCAGACATATCTGGGCTGCTGTAGGGTCACATCACTCACAGGAAGCAGTTGAAGGTTGTGTAAAATCATGCCTGGTATTGTCCTGCTGAAACAATAGCAACTCCTGCAAGGAAAGATGTTGCTTCAGTGATGACACATATGTTCCCAACATCCATTCAAGCACCATTGTCCTCTCCTCAAGCAGGTTGGGTAATGATGCAGCTAGAAATCATCATGGACACTGGCTCCCCCTCAAACCAACCTCCCGAATCTGATGACTCACCTGACATGGTTTAGAGCATCCACAGGAGCTTTGGCTCTCATGAACATGTCCATTTATTCCTGAATGAAATGTGTCTGACCACAGAGTCTGTCATAAATCTAGCTTTGTGTATTTCTAATCTCCCCTTTCTGCCATTTGTTGTGTGTGACTCTACCTGTCTCTGGTGTGGGTGCGTGTGCCAATGTCTACATCCTTGTCACATTGCCACTTAATGGCAATCATCACATTAAAGCTTCCATCTCAGTGATGTGTTGTATCCCGGTATATTTGACGCTACACCGGTCATCTTGCTGACCTGTCCTGCCTGTCAGGATATTTATCTGCTCATTCTCTCCCTCACATGGGCGTAGGTTTGCATAGGGAGCATAGGGACATGTTCCTACCAATAATTATATGTGAATAACATGTTTATAATTTACAATACAGTGTTGTTGCAGCAGGCGCTTCTTTTCTCACAACTTGTATAGTGAAGTTAATATTTTAAATGCTCAGTGTCAGTTCCTCTTACATTTCCCGCGACCACGTCAATACAATTAATCTATTTGCAGTCCCTTGAATATGTTATTTTGCTTTGTTTTACAATACAGAGAATATCAGCATAACAGATTTAAAAAAAAAATAAGAGTGGGTTTTATCTCAGTTTGCCGCTGCACAATTCTATTTCTTCAAAAGAAAACACCTGATAAATACATAAACAACAGACATATTTAGACTATATTTGGTTAAAAAGGCACGCACATACAGTATTTACCTTCTGTCTTAGTCACTGGTAAGTTCAAATGTAACCATTTTCAAAGTGTTAAGTTGTCCCAATTTTACTTTATTCTGAGCCACTGATGCTTCAAATATTGATAAACAGCATATTGTGTGTGTAGTGCTTATAAAATGTGTATAAATGTAGCAAAAAATGCTGTTTTCTCTTTAAATGAAAATCGCCCTGATGCTCACATCAAGCATTAAAAAAATAGGAGCATGCATAATGAGTAGGACCAATGACATCAGACCAATTCAACTTAAGACCAGTAGTGTCCCTACCAAAGTTGAGATCAAACCTACGCCCTTGCTCCCTCATCCCATCATTCCCTCTAAGAGACCTCTGGTCTTTATTTCACATTATCTCAAAGGTTATTCCTCAGACATCCTCTCATCACTTGTGTATTTCAATGATGTCTAGTTTATATGACATATAGTTTTATGTTTCAGTTTTAGGTCCTTCTGTGACCAAGAACATGACTTATAGGTTAAACAGTCTCTTTAAAATGACTCTTAGAAATGCGCTGCCCTGTAATGGATTGATAACATGTCCAGGATGTTCAATGCCTCTCGTCATTGACTGTTGGATATAAGCACCAGAGCATGATCCTGCATGGTCCTGCAAGGTATCAAAAATAAATGGATCAATGGTTTTCCAAGGTGCTAGGGACCAATGTATCCTTACTGAGCACAGAGGCTTGATAATTCTTTCTATTCAGAGATTGCACTTATAAATCAGGCATTTATGGTCACTCTGCATACAGTATAATTCCTTAACTCTTTCACAGATGGTGTCCAGTATCATTATTGAACATTAAGAATTGTATTGATATTTCTGAAAAGATGATTAACTCTCCTGAAACAGCTTGGTGACCTGTCCGCAGTGTATCCCACGTTTTGCCCATTGGCTGCTGGAGACAGGCACAAGGCCCACTGCGACATGTTTAAGGAATGGATATGATTTAGGATGATTATTTCCTTAATAATTTTTAAAGGTTACCATTGCATGTTTCCAAGCAATACAAGGCCTTGTCCATATAAGACTCAAACTCACTGCGGATCCAGACATTTAAATTGAGAAAGCTTCCTGGAGAGGTGGCGAAACGTCTTCAAAACTTTGAAAACCAAGTCCAGTGGATATTTTTTGAATTTTTACGGAATAATTTTTAAAGTTTAAATTTTACATACATATTTTTATAACTTTGTCTTTGAAAAAACTTAACAAAGATAATGATCTCAGGGCTTTGAAACCTCTTATTTGCTTTCTAATGTCATTAATTTACATGAACAACTATATAGATATATTTTTTAGAGGTATTACTGTACTTTAAACATGCTGGCTTCTGCTGGGACACCCTTCAACAAAAATGTAAAAAAAAATGTGCTCATCACTGGGAGAAAAGTTATTAACCTCCACCAGTTGAATTTATTGCCTTTCCCACCCTCTACATTTGTTGAAAATGAATATGTAATTATAGACTGGATTAAAGTGTCCAACCAGCATACGGCTTAGTAGCCTTAGAGGAAAATGTTATTATGCAAAATGTAAAAAAAAAAAACTAAACTTAAGAAACAAACAGAGGAAGTGATAACTAAAGTCATTACACACTCTGAATGAAGTCCTATACTGGCAGGAACTGAAAGGCAAGTCAGACAAGAACAAGCCATATTTCCAAAGGCGACAAAAAAAGTGAAATTACAGTTTGGAAATACTCTCAGGGACAAAGAAGACCAGGACTGTGGTCTGATGAAATGAAAATTGATGTTTTTTTTGTCCATAATGACAGATAATACATCTGAAGCCAAAAATGGTGGAGGCCCATAAGACTGAGAACACCATGCCACTATTTAATGCAACAAGGATTGGTACACTTCATAACACAGATGACAATATGTGGGAAAATGAAATCAAAATATCGGGGCTTAAAAAGTAAAGAGATTTTTACACAAACAATGACCCTCAGCATGTCACAAAATGGATTACAATTGGTTCACAGCAAACAGATTCAATGTTTTAGAATCGCCATAAGCAAAATCTGTTTTCAACAGATAATTTTAAACAATACTTGAAAAGCGTCCATGAGCAAAGGAAAACTGGAAGATGAGGGGAAGACAGACTGTTAGATTCAGGCTCAGTGGGAAATTGGAGTTGTTAATCTTGAAGGAGAGTATTTGTTGCCACTCACGTTTCCAGAGAAGTGGAGACTCTTTGACTCCAGTCTGTGTTGGTCTTCCAGAGTTTGTCTGATTCGGTGGAGGGCGGAACAGGGTTTACCCAGGACTCGGACAGAGTGGAGTGGAATGATGCAGCCGCTGGTTGCAACTCAGTTTTCCTGTGGCACTTGAACAGGTCGTGGTGAAGATGATTTACTAACTTAAATTTGGGTGGATCCAAACCTCCTGTTTGGAAACCGTCGCTCAGTGTAAGACTCAGCTGAAACCCACTTTGGAGAAGGTCCAGTTTGCAGGAAGGATCCTGCCGAAAGGCAAAGAACAAACAAAGTTGAATCAAAGTTGACAAGCACTCAGTCAACTCAATGTGATCTCGGCTTGGCTAGAGTACAAAACTCGTAATGCAAAAACTCAGACTAGACTCAGAATAAACTAGGCTTGGCTAGAGTACCCCAAACTGGCAAACACTCTGGCGTCGAAGTAGTGGCAACCAGCAGCTTAAGAGCAGTCCGGTGATGAGGCAACAGCTTGCAGGTGTGTGAGGAGGCGGACCGGAGCCAGGCGCCTCCTGGTGGTGGAAAGGAGAACACAAAGACAAGACAAACAGACAAACACAAAAGCTGGAGTCCTGACACCTTGGTGGGAATGGCTAAGGGCCCAGGACAGACTGTGGGGACACAGTCTCAGCTGGCCCTAGAATGCCCCAGGTCTCCCTAAAAGGAGCTGAAGGAAATGTCTAGGGATAAATGAGTGACAAAAGGTATGATTACGATGACTGCAAGTACGAAAACAGCATATGTTTCTTCAACACAATCAGGTATTGATAAAATTTATTAATTAATATTAATTGAATAAATAAACTTCACAGATGGATTGTTCTACACAGACAAAGCACCTCAGTGTGGTTAGTTTGCCTTCAGCTTTAAGGTGCTTCCTATTGCCTTTACCCTGCAGGACAAAGGCACCTTCTGTCACTTCCTATTCAATAAATTGACAGGAGCTGAACAGATGAGTAATTTGACAGAAAACTTAATCAGAGCTTTCCTTTCATTTCCTCCACCTTTATTTGGGCTTTTTCAGATATGCCTCCAGAGACCTGCTGTGAACATTTCCTTCCTTCAATGTTCTGCAATTAATGATCTGTTCATAAGGGAAGTCTTTTTACAAAGCACTCTGTATGCTTACAGGAGGTCTGCTGCTGCACCTCCCCTCCCCTGCTTTGCTATTATAAGCTTTTCTTTTTTAATAGATGTGTGGCTCTCCAAATATCATTGTATGGTTTCAACCCAAACCAGCCTGTTGCGTATTTGGTTTTCTTTGCCTTGCCATTTGTGCTGCAGCCAAAGATGCTTTCAAATACTGCTGAAGCAATATCGAATGCATCTTTTTATATTTTAGTTTTTTCCCTCTGACAAAAGCATAACATATAAAAATTGTTTTGCTTTCTAAACAGTTTTACAAAAGCTTGATTATTCTGAATATTTTTTATTGGTGATTTTTTAATCACAAATAGAAATGTCTTATATCGAGAGTAAACTGATACAAAGAAGGGGATGACTCCAAAGTGAAAGGGAAAAACAGCAAACAAATTAAATTGAATCCAACTATTTTAAAATTCATTATAAGAAGCATCTCATTT
The DNA here is from genome assembly GCF_000732505.1 of Cyprinodon variegatus. NCBI lineage: Eukaryota > Metazoa > Chordata > Actinopteri > Cyprinodontiformes > Cyprinodontidae > Cyprinodon > Cyprinodon variegatus. The sequence goes on along the minus strand of NW_015151163.1, from coordinate 101,345 downwards.
TCTTTACCAGTTTAAGGAAATATCCATATTCAAGTCCAGGAGCATGAATTACAGGGAATAAGTAGTTGCAGTTCGGCATATTTGCATTGACAACTCATTGCTTCTCCCCACAGGGAGCCAGGTTTGAGAGCTTCCTACAGGGCTTCATATGCTACATGGAATATCAGTCCTCCAGTATATATATTTCATTAGTGAGAGGACCCACTCTGTCACTTTTCTAGTTTCACTGCCTTATGTCAGTCTGCTGACATCTCCTTCCTGTTGAATGTTTTTATTTATTGTCTACACTCAATCAACATTAGTGCCCCTCTCCATCTTTCACATCAAGATGTCTACAGATAGGTTCAAGGTAGATGAGTAAAGATAAATAGTGTTAAACAGAAGCATCTCTGAAGTTCACACCTCTGCACCAGATGCAATATAAATGCAGGAAGCTCAAGCTGAGGAGACACAGCAGCACCATAGTCACGATAAACATCATTTATTTGAATAGACAAAAGATTTAGTTTGCAAACTTTGTCAAGTATTTTTTTTTACATGTAGATATTGCATGACTGTACTTAAAAGAGCATCCGCTATGCCACAGCTCATTAACTCTGAGGTTCAGTGAAAGTTACCTGCAACTTTACTTGATGCTAAAAACAGCACCTGTACTCCCTGGAGTGTGTGTAGGTGGCCCTGAAGCTAAAGCAGAAATCCCTGAATATAATAAAGATGCAGTGGAAGGGAATCTAACGAACGCTTTTTATAGGGATATTAGGCCTGGGTATGTGTGCGTATCTGAAGGAGGAAATTCAAACACTCTGAGGACAACAGTTGGTAAATGGGACACATGTGAACCCATCTGGGAGGATTTAAAATGAGCACCAGCTGTGAAGATCTCCCCAGCATTGAGTCATTACATTACTTTATCAAACTGATAGACGTTCACTCGTCACAATGTGTGCCTGCTACTTTGTGCCCAATTTACCATGATTGGTATAGATGATTATGCACGGGAACCTGCATAAACACAGATGGCGTCCTGTCACACGGTTTTGTACTCTGCAGAGTTCAGCTCAGGTTGTATGACAACCATGGCCAGTGTGATATATGTGGCCCCGGGACACAAGCATTAGCCTCTCCTTGCAGATGTGAAAGGAGGCAGGAGACGTTTCAGTGTGTTATTTACAGATGATTTCAAAATAACAGCTGGGGCACCGGCAGAACAACAGCAGGGCTTTAAATGGTACACATGGGATCATCTGATCAGGAACACAGTTAGGAAATTGAATGAATAGAGAGAAGGTTAAGGAGCTGAGTAGAGATAGGTAATAAACTTGATAGAAGTCGCCCAACCCTGTTCAGTTGTAACAGAATTAGGTTTCAAATATTTGCTTAAGTTACTACAGGATTTTGCTACAAAAAGTTTCAAAGAGTAGGCAGACCCAAGAAAACCTTTTTGTATAAACCTGTTGTATATTGATGTTACAGAGCAAATCTTGATATTTTATTAACTGTCCACATATCCAAGGTGATAGCATTCCAGTTTGCTCCTAGTGGCTGCTCATACTCTCCATTGCTTGGAAACAGCCCCTAAAGTTACAGTTACAACCATGGCAAAAAACAACAAAAAACAACAGCATTGTTCTAGTGGACTTCAATGAAGCACAACATAAAACCATCTCCCTCAGGCAAACTCACTCAAGGTGGTAAGTCCAGGGATGAAATTCTAAGCATGGATCAATCCAATTTTTCCATTTCACAGTTTTTTCCTTCGTTTGCAAAGCATTTTTTTTAAGAACAAAATTATTTAGTCAAAACCCATTCTCTTAAAGTCACTTTCCCTCTTAACCATCTTCCCGCTTAACCATCCACACATCCCCACACGTCTTGGTCAGTGTATCATTTGACAGTGGATTTGTTTTAAGTGGCTATCTGATTTTTCTAATTAAAATAGATTTTGAAATTGAAATAAAAAGTGCTTTCTTCTTTTTGTGCCAACTTTTGTGGTATTTTCCAAAGTTTTTTGGGAGCTGGAGTTATGCTTTTGCATTAAGTTTAGTTACACTTTAAAAACATTAATGTTTATGATGTTACATCTTTATGATTAGCTTGAGGTGAGTACAGCTTGTTCTATCAACTAGTGTTATAAGGGCTACTTGATGTCTTTCAGGCAGATAAACCCAGATTGCTGTTGAGCTTGTGTTTGCAGGTGTATGGCAGATAAGCTATTTAATCGTTTGTTCACGTTGGGGCTATTTTTCTCATAAAAAAGATCCTTATGCTCATTTTGTAATGATCAGAACAGATGGACCCAGAATTCAAACCAGTGTGGAAGCTTAACACGGTATATTGAAAGGAAACTGCTGCAGGTGACTAGAGCAGAAACCTCTGGAAACAGAGGCAGGAGATTAGTGACCAGGTTAGCTTTACGATGTGCATTAATCACAAATGGTCAATAACATTCTCTCAGTCTTAGTTCAGTCTGGGAATAACCTTTAGTTTAGGTTCTAGCCGGTTGATAGTAGTGCTGAGGTTGTTGTCACTGGTCAATAAGTGCCAGAGAAAAAATCCAACGGAGCTACGACGGTCAGGACCATGAAGACACTAGTAGGCAGGAGGTACAGGAGGAAAAACCAGAATCCATAGTGAGGGGCAAAGTCCAGGGTCAGAAAGCAGGTGATCAGAAGTCTAATGAAGCAGAGGGAAATCCAGGACAAGGTCGAGAAACAGTTCCAGGTTAGGCATTGGGCAGGCAGACAAACAGATCAGGGTCAGGCAGACCAGTCAGACAGGGATCAGATAGATTCAGAAGCAGGGATAGATCAGTTCAGGAAAACAGGGAGGAAGTCAGGCATCAGAATTCTGAAATAGATCTCACCAATGGCTTGAAATAATCTGGCACTGATGTTTGGTCTGAAGGCTGTTTATACACTGATAATTGCAGGTGGATGATCTGAGTAGTAATAAGAATGGGTCGGAGCTGAGCAGGTGTGTCTTGTGAGTAATCAGACCATCAGTGCTGAGATCATGACACTTTTAGGCCTATGCATCTTTCCTTACTCTGAATTTAAGGAGAGATTCATTTTTTTCTGTATTCACCCTTAAATAGAAAGTAAATACCCTTTATCTACTATTGACTAATGCCCTGATGAATAAACTAACAGGTAAAATTGAGGCCAGATTCCATATTCTGATTTTATAACATATAGATGGCAGATGTGGATATGGATAGCATGAATGTTTTTGTCAGCTAATCTTGAAAAATAAAATTAAGATTCCTTTTTATTAATGAACAGCTTATAAAAAGGTGACATATTATTCTGGAGTTTGGAATCATCAGACATTTGCAGTAAGTGGTCTTTCTCTGCTGCTTTGTCCAAGACAACCTCAGCTTTCAGTATCTAATAATATCTCTTTGTTTCTCACAGTGCAAAGACGATTTAAAGGGAAAAACAACAAACCTTTGTCAAACTTTGTGGGCTAAAAGGTAAAAGGTTACTGTAATATCCATTAGTCTAAAATGATCATTTTGAAAAGTTTTGTTATCACCTTCACTAATATGATTCCATTCTGTAATGTATGTTTATGTGGCACTGCCTTTTTTCTATCCTGTATAACCCAGATGATTAGCATACTGTATGTTGGCATGACTAATTATCAACCTTTGTTTTAGGGTGAGCTAGATCTGGGCTCTCAATTAAAAAAACATTGCATGAAATCCATACTAAAGGGAAACATATGCCAAGCATCCGGAATAAAACCTTATTTATGAAACCATGTGCACACAAAGCAGAACAGATCACGGCTTTATTTCAAAGCTTGTGTCCAAGGCTCCACCTCATTTTTCGCCCAATTCTAGTCCACATTCTAAATATATGGTCCATGCAGAGCACCACATACAGTAATAGCCATTCAACATTTCCCCACTCTTCTTGATGGGCCCTTGGCTGGTCCTCAGCTGCTCCCCTACAATTCCTTTTGAAATATCAATCTTTGTACTAAAATATTCTTTCTGTTATGACTTGTGGACAGTAAGATCTAAAGGGAAGTGCCTTCTCCTGGTCAGCCCCTGTAATTCAGTGAAAGGGTGTGGTCAAAGTAAAAAAAATATGCACGCCCAGGAGAAGGAGGGGGTCACTCCAGTGGCTAGAAGTTGCGGGGGATTTTGCTGTTGCAGGGAAGTGGGCTACCATTTTAAATGGCTGCTACTGTAGTTGCAGTTTTGTATTTAAATGAGCCAGCTGATCAATGTTATTTGATGGTTACCAATTCCAACTAGAAAAGAGCAGAAAAAATGTGGTTTAACCAAGGTTTTAGTGATTTAGGTAGAAAGTCAGATTAAAAACGTTTTTTTTTTTTTAAATGGAGGTGTTATTAATGATACGTTTGCAGTCTCATGTGTGAACTGATCATAACAAGAACATCTAGACAGCTTTTTGCTTATAACTGGCTGTAAGATCTAAGTTTTACAGATAAATTCTCAGATCTTTTCTGTTCCTAAAAGTGGCTTCAGGCAGAAAGTGTTGGTTATGTCTAATACCTCAGGGAGATTTCACACTGGAAAGAGCTAACAGGAACCTGTAGTTTCGTCTAGAATCTTGTTTTCTTTGACCTAATGCACCTTTGGACCCATGGTCCTCAACCTTCTGCAACAGAGACTTATCATTCTCAGAACAGCCAAAGGTCTGGCCTGCCGCTCTCTATACAGCTTTCTCTGATAAATTGAATCCCAACATTTCCTATTGGAAATGTAACAAGAAAGACAAAAAAAACATATATCTAAGTACTGAAAATTTGCTTGGAAAATTTGCCCCATATCATCCTCATCATCTTTTTTTTTTTTTTTTTTTCTTAAATGACTAATACATGGTTTTGTTCACTGTGGCTCCTTCTGCTTCTTGTTAATTAATCTTGTTTCAAAAGTTTACTCACAAAAACCTGAATTCATATCATAAATTTAATTTAAAGAAGAGGACAGATATTTTGAGAATGAAGCTTCTATAAATAAAGATAAATAAAGAGGAGGATATAATTATATAAATATCTAGTCACTGCCATTATCCATAGGCTAATTTATGAATATATATATATATATATATACTATTATTATTCAGTGTTTTTAAGATTTTTAT
>NW_015151163.1:93519-96138 GCF_000732505.1 Cyprinodon variegatus | reverse complement strand
AATATCTAGTCACTGCCATTATCCATAGGCTAATATATATATATATATATATATATATATATATATATATATATATATATATATATTTAAGGCTGGTAGATAAATGCTATAAACTGCATAGTCCGAAGTGCTGTCATGGTAATAAAAATAGCTTTTTTTCTTGACAAAAACTCCCCTTCTAACAGGATTATATTGACTGGATGTCCGTCTTGACTTTCAGTGTGTCCTCTGTCACACTAAAGCCTGCAGATGGTGTTAAGAAATAAATCAATAACTACTGTCTTTAAATATTCTCCCTGCATTTTTTATAGTTGCATACATTGTTGTTGCTTTTTCATCTCTAAGCCAAAGAAAACGACGTCTGTATCTCTGTATCCATCCAGTGTGCAGCATTATCCTCAGGTGACCTTTTAGAGTCAACATGTCATTGCTTTAAAACACCTTATAGTCCAAATGGTTTGACAGATGTTTTCAGCTTAATACTGTTTGGACAGCTTGATTATCAGTGATTATATAAATTAAAGGGCAAGTTGGAAAAAACCTTATATAGACCATTTTGATGACAGAAGTATTAGAAGAAAACAGAAGTAAAGGACATTAACAGGCAGTATGTGAATGCCAGTGTAAGGTAGATGGAGTGGTCGAATATAATATTAGGTTTTAAGTTAAAGAATCCTCTTTCAATTCTTTAAAAGAAAGCAAAATAAACAAAAAAAAAAACAATTAAAATTCATTATTCTGGGCTGCAATAACCTGTTTGAAGAGTTTCAGTAAAGTTGTAGAGCTCATCATTGCAATGAAACAGCCCTGGTGAAAGTCGGTAATGATATCCTCCTATCCTCAGACATCGGATCATCAGTCATTAGATTGATGTTAGAGTCTTGCAGCTACATGAAGGTCTTTCAAAGTTTTCTTTTATAGAAAATAGCATTTCTACTCCTTTTCATCCTCAGTCTTCCACAACAACATCTGTACATAACACAGATAAAACCTTTTTAATTTGTGGTAAGAACGCTTCACTGACCACTGATCTATGAGTTATTCCACCAAGGAGAGGATAAAGATAAAAAACTGTTTTGGTAACATGTTTAGCAAATATAAAAACACAATATGAAGGTTATGGGGATATATTCATTGGATGCATTCTGTAATGACAAACACTGAATTCTATTTTTTGTCAAGAAACACAATAACACAATAACAAACAATAATTCTGGCATTTAAAAAGAAAAATGGGACATTATAACCCTGATCAAGAGTTGTAAAAACATTTGTTTTAAAATGCAATCATGTGCTTCTCATGTGAACACAAGTTGATTAATAAAATGAGTGTTGTGCAATGATGACAATAAATAAATGGGCACTTATGGCTGAAGTTGAACTCTAGTTCTTCTTCTCAATGAGCAGTTAGAATAAATTCATCACCTGCGCACATAGATTATAACACTGATTAATAGACTGGCCAAGGGATAGTGATTAAGTGTCACAACCCTGTAATTTATACAGCAAACCTTTTGTGAATGGTACAATGCACACAAACTACTTGGCTGCTATGCGCTCACTTGTTTCATAGTGGTTCTGACTGACCCATAGCAGAGTACGTCCCCATGTTAATACAGATGGGGAATTTAAAATCAGAGCACTCTTCATATTTTGCAACTGTTTTGCATAAGCTATTTCTGCATAAGATTCAGTATATCTAACAGTTTCCCTGCAGCTGGAAAAAGAGCTTGAGGGCAAGAGATTGAATATGTGATGGGCTTCTTTCTGGCTGTATTTGTACATTTACAAACACAATATATTTTCCCCCGCTCCCACCTCAATTCAATTCTGTTTATTTCTATGGCGCCAATTCACAACACATGTTTTCTATCTAAGGTAAACCAGTTGATTGCATCAACTCATTGACTCGAATGCAATCCCTCACACTAAGCATGCTTGTAGTGACAGTGGAGAGGAAAAACTCCCTTTTCACAGGAAGAAACCTCCAGCAGAACCAGGCTCAGTGTGAGCGGCCATCTGCTGAGGCCGACTGGGGTTCAAAGGGACAGAAGCAGAGATACAAAAAGCAACTGTAAAAGGCGGCTCGATCCAGGAAACACACAGCCAAGCAGACAAGCTCTGGGCCAACTCCCATGTGAGAGGATGAAGAGAGCACATCCAGCCAGTCACAGACAGAGAAACAGGACTACACTGAAAAACAGGCTGATCTCGAACATCTATAAACAAAGGTGTTGATGGCAGCCGAAAAAGCAGAGAGCAGAACGTTAGAGATTGAACTAACAGATTCTGCAGAGTGGGAGAATAGAGATAGAATGAAGCTGAATGATGAAATTGGGGGCCCTATGTCCTCCAGCAGTCTAAGACTATAGCAGCATAAGTATAGAGATAGCTCAAGAAAACCTGAGCCACTCTATAAGCTTTATCAAAAAGGAAAGTTTTAAGCCTAGCCTTAAAAGTAGACAGGGTGTCTGCGTCACGGACTAAAACTGGTAGTTGGTTCCACAGGAGAGGAGCCTGATAACTAAAAGATCTGCCTTCCATTCTATTTTTTAGAAATTCTAGGAACCACTAGTAAAACTGCAGATTGAGAGCAGGTTTACTAGTGGTAGAGAGCCC
>NW_015151163.1:79116-93282 GCF_000732505.1 Cyprinodon variegatus | reverse complement strand
AATGCATGGACTAGTTTCTCAGTATCACCCCTGGACAGGAGATTTCTAATTTTTACAATATTCTGTAGATTCCGTAAGAGTAAATTCTGGAAACCTCTTTGATATGGGATTTAAATGACAGGTCCTGATCAAAAACAACATCAAGATTTTTTTACTTTATTATCTGAAATCAGTTTAATCCCATCCAAATGAAGTAAGTGACGAATCAACTACTTTCAGCTCTCAACAGTTTGAGAACAAACCCAAAACATGCAGTGATATGATTTTAGGCGGAACACACAGCTGTGAACAAAGCAATAGCTGTCAAACCCAGAGACAAACCAAAATAAACATGGCAGCACAGGAGGAGAAACACGTAGTTGCTGTAACATCTGTTTTATCCATATTTCAATCATTTATGATCTGCTTTTTACCAAATTTATTTTTATATATATATTTTATTTATGAGGCAACTCAGTGAAATCTCAAAATGTGTCCATCATTCAGTTTTATGGAAATGAAAATATATTTTTACAATTTACTGAGAGTATTTTTGTGTATCCTAAACAGACAAATGAAGGTCAAATGGCTTTAAGTTTGACCAAATATCTTTATTATTCAATTTTATTTACTCTGAACTTCTTGCTGATTTTATAGAAAGCAAAAAGTTTCCGATAGATTCTTTAATATCCAAATATTTCTCCCATTGACTCTAATATGATGTTGAAGAAAAGCTTTATAATAATGTACATTTTATAATCACTAATCAATTGATATGAGTTCATTCTATTCTGAATGGGTTCATTACAGCGTAGACATAGTTCAGTGTTTGCATTTACATGGTTTGCTTGTTGTTTATTTATAAAATGTGTGGGAGCCAGAGCAACTTGCTTTTCTAACAGCATAACATCTGTTTAAATTAATGAATATAAAGCTTAACAAAAAAATACCAGCCTTTTCTCTGGAAATAGAAAAGTCTCAAAGACACCATATGGTTGAATTTACTCTAAAACAGACACAGTAAAAAAATCTTCACAAAGAGCGTTAAGACATACATACCCAGGTGCATCTTCACATATACTGGACCTGCATTAGCATCAAAAGCCAAGTGATGATCAATAATTGTACCAAAGTATTAATAGTGTTGTATGACTTTAACAGCCTGTCCATTGATAAGAGCTTGAGGGCATAGCAGAGAATACTTTTGAAATCATTAACATTCCTTAACTTATTTTAGACACTGATCTTCATTAAATAAACCTTTACACCATCCAATAAAATCCTTTACCACAGAGAAATGATAAAAGTCCTTTTCAGGGAGCAATGGCACAATCACAGAGTCATCTGCAAATGTTTTGACATGTCTGCCCTCATATTGATTCTAGCAGTCTTTAGTGCATACAATTAATAAAAGCGGTGAAAGGACACAACCCTATGAGTAATCAGTGGAAGATAACAGTGAAAAGACACCATTACCCTGAACCTCCTGAGTCTGTTAGTTAAAATAAAATAATTCACTGGATTAGAAGCAATGGAATAGACTATTTTACCCAATCTAAGTGAAATGAATGTTGACAGAATCATTGACATTCTTACAAGATTTTTAGGAAAACTGTAAATGATCTAAGTCACTCTGAGTTGCTGTCAAAATTTTAACTTTAACATTCTTCTGAGGTGCCCTGTGTGGGGTGTAGCATTTGTGTTAGATTTATGAGTGCTAAGTTTTATTAAGGCTTCAGAGATGTACAGTAGGGTCACAATGTCTCTAAGGGAGATGGGGTTGTTTATTCTATTAGGGAGTGTTTGGGATAAAATAAATAATTTCCATAACATCTAGACTCTTTTTCAGGGATTATTTCATAACATTTAACATAACTTTTTTCCATCTGTCTGTATTTGTTTTGGTAGAGACATGTGAAGACCTTCACAGCCTTTCCGAAGAGTTAATTAGTGACAGAACAGCTCTGTCTAGTCAGAACAGGGCTGAACACCATGCAATGAGGGCTGTATGATGTCTTGTTTTCATCTTACTTGGCAAAGTAAAATAAAATGCAGATGGATTGAAATCCATCGATCTCCGTTTATTTAACTGGACTGTAGAGTTGAATACCTTTTTCCAGCAGCACATCATTGTAGCTCCATCTGGTCTCTTTCTGTTTGGCTGTGACTCCATCCTGTATAGAAATATCAGCTGTGCTGCTGTCGTCAACACCTTTGTTAGTAGATGTTAGAGCTTGGCCATTTTTTCAGTGTAGTCCTGTTTCTCTGATTGTAACTAACCCTATGTCATCTTTTTCATCCTCTGTAATGGGAGCTGGCTTGGAGCTGGTCTGCCTGGCTGTGCTTTTCCTGGACGAGGCCGCTTGTGGAGCTGGTTGACATTTGCCTTCTTTTTCTCTTTTCTTCTGTTTGCTTCTTTTTCTTTGTTTGCTTCTGTCTCCCTGAACCCCAGTCAGCCTCGGCAGATGGCCGCCAACACTGAGCCTGGTTCCGTTTGAGGTTTCTTCCTGTTAAAAGGGAGTTTTTCCTCTCTACTGTCGCTACAAGCATGCTTGGTGTGAGGGATTGCTTTCGAATTAATGAGTCAATGCTGTCTGCTGGTTTTCCTTAGATAGAAAACTTTGAACCAATCTGACTGGATGATCTGGTTGAATCGTCTCTATTAAGTGCCTTGAGATGACTGTTGTGAATTGGATCTATATAAATAAACTAAATTGATTGGTGCCAACCTGGATAGATAATTTTTCTGTATTTTTCTGTATTTATATTATTCTGCTTTTGGTTTTTTGTCAGCACAGAATCTTTCTCCTTCCTCTGGCATTGTACCAAAATTAACCGCAGATATTTGTGAATGTCAGTTTGCACCTGAATTTCATAAGTAAAAAAAATGAAAATAAAATAAATGTCAAAAGTTAAGATCAAACCTATGTTTCCAATTTGGAAAATCTCTTTACATGTGGTAAACGTTTACATTTGGTTATCCTCCATTAATTAATTTGAATAGTTTGGTCATTAGAATCTGATCTGTATATTGAATCACTTTGCACCTTCTTTGAAGATTTGCTCTGTGGGTGAAAACAATGTTGCTTTTTTTTTTAGGACAAGCCAGCCCTCTGAAGATCAGACCCTTAGCTGACTTTCTGAAGGTTAAGGACAATAGTTACAATAGTCCAGCCTTGAAAAGTAACAAATGCATGGCCTAGTTTCTCAGTATCACCTCTAGACACCATATTTCTAATTCATGCATTATTCCAAAGATAAATGAAGGAGTTGTTTGATATGGGATTTAAATGACTTGTCACAATGAAAAATAGCACTAAGGTTTTATATCTTTATCGTGTAAGATTGATATAATCCCATCCAGATGAAGTGACTGACTATTTACTGTAGCTGCTTTTTACAGACTCTGCTTGAAAGAAAATAACTTACGTTTGTATGTAACCTTTAATTTAAAAGCAGATATTGAAAAGCAGAAAGTTTTGAGTCATCTGGACTTCATGGTCTTCATTACTTGCCGGCAGTCAAGCTGAGAATTATCATCATAACAGTTGAAATGAATCCCATGCTGTCTGATAATTATAGCAATTGGGGGCATGTAGATAATAAAGAGAATCTCCCCTGTGATCCCAGTCGTGCTCCACAGGTAACCCTGGAGGAAGATTTATACTGAATATAAACAAACTGAAACTTGCATTTAAATCAACTAGGGCTACATTAATGATTTTTTTGCAAATCGATTAAGCTGTTGATTACTTTTTCGATTAATTGATTAATAATTTCATAGCAAAAAAATCCTTAAGGAAGACCTTTTTCCACTTGGGGAGTTCTGGATAAGGCATATTAACAGAGAAAAATTGCTGCTCAAAGTGAATTGCTCTGACAGCTAAAGGCATGTTTCAGAGTCTCTATACCCCAGTTAACGATTAATTGATTACTGAATTAGTTGACGATTATTTCGATAATTGATTAATCATGCTTAACCCAATTAATTACGATTAACCTAATTAATTACAATAAATCCGATTAATTGTTTCAGCCCTAAAATGAACCTAGTGCTAGGTTTATCATCAGTAAAAATTCCACATTTTTATTTTCTTTTACCCTAAGTTGGCTAACTAAATTCATGTCAATCTTCAATTGTGAAGTGCCACAAAAAGATAATCCAGGGGCTGAAAATATCCCTTGGACCACAATTTGGACACAACTGATATACAACTTGCCCTATTATGAGGCATGTATTTTGTAAGCAACAAAAAGAAAAGGAAATTTCTTCAAGGACCTTTGTGAAAACGCAAAAGAATGGTCAACAAACCCTACAGACTTCTTTTGCACATAAAAATAAAATCAAAATGAACAGAGGAATGTTTTTTTTGACAGTTACCTTCTTCGCTCTGATTGGTTTATCATTAAACCGTCAGCAACGCCTGTTAGAAAGCTACATATGTTATGGAACCTAGATTTCTTGCAGACCTAGTGTTTTAATTTGCTAGACACGTGTAGCCAAGGACACTTTTTTAGTTTATTTCTCTTAAAAATAATAGTCACCGTATTGAAGAAGAGTCATACTTTTGCAAAACTTCCCTTTGTCTCTGCTTTTCCAGATTGTTTTTTTTCTTCTTTTTGTTATTTACAGTAATGTTATTTTTTTTAATAATTTTGAACCTGTGACATCATTACAAAAAAATATATATATAACGGACACCTAATGCATTGCTTAGAAGGTCTGTACAGCATTTCCCAGTATGGGCTGGATATGTTTATTATTTGACCTTGTCTATGATACTGTAATAAAAAGGAGATGGATGCATGAAATTATATAATTAATAGATTAAATAGAGTTCTATGATGGGGATGAATGAGAAAGACACAACTGAACTAATTTGTGATTGAAACGAGGTGGATCATATCAAATGCATTAGAGTAAGTGGATTAAATTGAGTATGTTTTCTATCTTAGTGACCTAATGCTGTGAACATGTACCAAATTTGATTACAGCTTTGCAAAGCCAGCCCTTCATCACGTTAATAACCAGGCTAGTGTTGGTTAGGTGGATTGTTCCATGCTCTTCCTTGGAGTGTGGATAAAAACATTTCTGATTAGTTCCACTGACCAACATTCTGACCCACATCGTTAAACTTGATTTATTTACTACTAATTATTTGTCTGCATTTAGAGATTAAGGTCATTTATTTCTTGTAAACCTCTCATATCCAGATCTGTTTTTCTTCTGCTGTTATGGCAGAAGTACATCTGCTTCCTTGTGATTTCAGGTCTTTACACTGACATAGTCTGCATTTAGAAAATCCATTTGTAAGCCAGAGAAATTGCAGCCTAAGATTTGTTCACTTTAATCCGCTTTCAAGTTTTGCCTTCATCACTGCCTCCAAAGTGACCATAAGATCAGCTGTCAGTTCTCCTTGAGTGATCACAGTGCGTTGTGGAGTATAATTTCTACAGCCACCTATACTCCGCTACTCCCCCCGCTGAGGTATAAAGTGCCTTTCATGTTGCAGACAAGTTTGCAGACGGTAAATGCTCAAAGAAAATTACTGTACCTTCTGATAAGAGCACACTGGAAATTTAGCAGTGAAAATTGCAGCCAAGTGCAGATTTGCTATTAAGTGAGTGCAGGCGCACTTGAAAAGCAGTGATTGATGGGAAGTGCACTTCACAAAAGAAAAAAAATCCAGACCTCAATTCATTCTCAGTCTATGTAATCCCTCAAAATAGAAGCACTCTAGAAGTATTTGAGATTATCACAAGATTTTATTTTTTTCAAACAAAAGTGCATGCAAAGTTTGTTTATTATTAGGGCCAGGCTTTCTGTTTTCCAAAAGTTTGACATTTTTCCTGGATTTCCAGGAAAAAGATTATGGGGAGTAAAATGTGCTGCTTGTAAGAGGCTTCTTTGCAATTGGTGGTTAAACCTTTAAGAAATATCATCTTAGCTGCATTCTCCTATGTTTCTTTAAACGCCCAAATGTCTTTAAACTACCTTGATGTTTGACCTATCCATCACTTTTTTGCTGGGACTATCAGATACCTTTGTTTTTTCAAGAAACAGCAGCTTTTCTGAGATATGCAAAAAAAAAAAAAGCTGCAAATTGGCACAGAAGCCACAACGCTGTGGCTATTGTGATATTTCATGCCGGAGGCGAAGTCTGGCTTATGATGCTGCCGCTTAATCCAATTTTTGGAGATAAGAAGTTATGAAATGGTATTAACTGCCCCAGAAACAAACAAATCTGGAAAACAATGATAGAAAATAAGCAGCTCAATCATGTGTAGGAAATGAAAAACAAGGAATTAATACACTTCAAAACACAACCACATGACTTTTACCATTTTATTTTATTTTTGATTCACTAGACTTCATTTCTAAAGCTTTTAACCTGGCGTGAGACATGTGTAATTCCCTTTTTGCAGGGGAAATCCCCCCAGTGCTGAAATTAGGGTTTCCATATTGAGGGGGTCACAGGGCAACAGGGCAGAATGATTACAGTGTCATCTGCTCTCATGTCCTTTGAAGGTTTCATAAATATTCAAAAGAGAAAAAAGGAAAGTTTCTGACTGCTAATATCTTTTTTAAATGCTCAGAAAGAAAATATGAAATTTATACACAATTTCACTCAGCAGATATTAAGTAAAATCATAAGGCTCTAAGTATTGTGATGCAGTATATTAAACAACAGTGATTCCGAGATTTAACAGTGTCTTTGAATGTACTGTGGGAATGTTGTAAAAGGTTCTGTTGGACAGATCTCAGTGCCTGCAGGCATATGTCTGTGATGTGGTGACATACTGCTCTCTGTCTAGTCCTCTTCAGGTTATCATCCAGCTTCAAGAAGCAAAGAATCCGGCTCCGCATACCTTGTCTGATCTAAAGCATATTCTTGATGATAACAAAGAAGTCACGAAGCCTTTGGATGCCAAATCAAAGCTTTTCAAACTTTCATCTTTTACAGCATCTCAAGGTTTTGAGATGAGGTGAATTTTTTTCTCACATTCAGCAGTGAGAGGAGAGAGATGAGCATGAATAGTTTTTGTATTTTAAACATTTCAGTTGCCACATTATTGTGTGATTAAATTAAATCATCCAAACCACATCAATAGATATGTATTATACTTAGATGCAGAGAGCCCCAGATGTCCTGATTACCTTCTCGGTCAGATTCCTGCTTTTAACTCAATTCCAATAAAAATCACCTTGTATTGCTTATTTGCTAAGATGTAGTTCTGAACAAACAGAACCCAAACAAAAAGAGAAAATTAAAATTCTTAGCATCAGTTTGTATTCATGTTAATATGAAAACCAGAGAAAGGATATATTCTTTGAACTCTAAATTTATGGTTTGTGTTGAAATCGAGTCCTTCTAGGAGACATGTTCTTCTTAAAGGTATAGAGGACAATCTTTTATATCCGGGTGGATCATCTAAATAAGTGGTCCCCCTAATCGTCAATAAGTCTAGTGATACGTTTACCTAAAGCGATCCTAGGTGCTCGCTCAGTTAGCTATGTTTTTCTGCGCATGCGCCCTCAGGCATATATGTGCGGTGAGCTACGGTTTCAGATGGTCATGGAGCTCACCTTTCTTTGAAAATGGTGGAGGGTCATAAGAGAAAAAGTGTCTACAAAGTGAATGAGAAGAAAAGAAAGGCCTCAAAAGAGGCAGATATATCCCAGAATGCTTTGCATGGAAAGCTCTCCTTGCAAAGTACTATGGGATTGTCACAGCTGTCGCCATAGTCTGTCGCTACCCCACAGCAGAGACCATAACAAAGATGGCGCAGGCAATGGAGGAGGTGTTATGTGACCAACGGGGAAAAAAAAAACACTGACCATCTTTCCAAAGGGTCAGTTAACTGAGTTTATTATAAAGTCCTATAGGGGGCCTACAGTATATTACTGTATGAGGACACAGTAAGCTTTTATGATCTATGAGAACAGCATATTTTAAACAGGGCGTGCACATTGAGAAATGGGCTCATGCATGCTCTTGCATGTGCATTTTTTTCTTTTTTTTTATGTGGAGAGGGCGGGTCTTTTAAAAAAAAATCTCCACAACACCCTCAAAATAAATATTTCTTTATTCAAGAAATCAGCATGTTGTTGTATAATATCTGTGTCCTGCAGATGATTCCACAGGCTTTAAGGAAGTTTAGTCTAAAGAAAATTCAGAGGTCTGATTTTTTTTTTTTTTTTTTTTTACAGATATTTAAGAAATGCATTTTATTTACTTCAACCCAACCTACCTGATAAGGCCTCAGTGAACACAAGTGTTATCTGTGCAAAGGTGAGGAAGACAAGCGTTTTGTCATGTAGAGCTACAGCACTGGCATCCAGTGTTCTCCTACAGCATACTGATTTTACAGAGAGCTGCAATGCTCATTTAGGCTAGGCTGAGATTTTCCCTGAAACATCAACGTTTGTGCGTTTGGACTCAATCAAACCAACCTCTGTGGTGAGTAACAGATTTATTTGTCGACGCTGATTTGTGAGGTTTGGAAAGGCACCGGCGATTGATGGTGTCCTGCGGATAGGGGTGCCAAACGAGAAAACGATCTCAGCTCACTTGGTGGTTCTGCAGCTTTCAGGTTTCCTCATCAACAGAATGAGTTCCATCGATTCTTGTCCTGCATCATTTGCTTAAAATCGACCAGAGCACTGTTTATTCAGCCAACACCACCAGAGCACCAGCCGCACATTAACTGTGCAGCAGAGGCAGGGAGCTTCCCTCTGCACCCTCAGCTTATATAGCTCTTTGTTTATCAGCAGTTTCCCTCCTCCCATCCTGCACAGAATTACAAATCCACACAGTCAAAAAAAGAAGCATATATGAAAAAGAAAGTAATTCTATCTGCAGTAATTGATGCTTTCTTTTCTCTCGGGAAGTTGTTAAAATGTGCTTTGCAACACTATTTTAGTTGTTTTGGTTTGATTTTTAGTGTGTTTTTTTGTTTCCACATAATAAAACTGTTTTACAGACAGTTTGTAGGAAGAACTATTGTAGCTGATTTTATTAGTTTGTAGTCAGCATGTGTTGGTACACTGCTATCCCAATGGATACTTCATCTCAGTCATTCCCAGTCAGTTTTCTATAATTAAAGTGTTAATATTTGTGATGATTTCAAAATAAATGATGAATTCAGCGAAATGTGCCAAGTTATCTCACTTCTCCTTATGTGATAAAGACAGCTGCACAGAGAGGGAAAAACAAACTTTTTTCAGGTTGAAATTTACAGGTGGATTTAATAATAGATTAAAATATTGATTAATGTAGCTTGATTTCATTATGTGAGCCATAAAAACAGGCAAACAGTGTATTCTGGAGAAAATATGTATGTCTTCAATACCCATAACAACTTATTACTCTCAGCATAATATATTTTTTTACTGACATAAAAGGCAGATGCAATTCCTGATGGTTGAGCCCTTTTCCACCACAGCGCTGCATAAGACGAACAACCAGACAGCTTACAGCCAGAGTGGATTTTACTGTGTTCCTGTGCTTTGCTGCCTCACAAAGTAAGGTAAAGAGCAGCTAGGTGTTTCTAATGAACCTCAGTGATTAATCAATCAGAAAAGAGCATGGCCATCTCTATATAAAAGCAGATGTTTTAACGGTTTGTTGTTCTGGATCATAGCAGTCTGTATTTTACCACAATGTCAAACAGGAAAGGCACCAGTGATGAAGAAATGCTGAGGTGAGTCATTCTGAAGAGCAGTGTTGGAAATTTTACTTATAAATAGCTAGTTAAAGTTATTAGTTATTTCTTCAAAAGAAGAAACTGAGCAAGTAACTCAGTTACTGCACAATAAAAGTCACTAGTTAAAGGAAGTATCCAGTTACTGTTTGTAGTTCAAACTTTAAAAGATTATTGATCACTTTTCTGTTATTGGAACTTTAAATACAGGTGGAAGTTTGATGATATTTCATGATTTAACTATTAATTTAATGGTTTTGGTTCTGTTCAAGTTTTATCTCTGAGTTTTCATTGGTTTTATTTTCATTTTTGTGTTTTATATATTTTTGATTGTATTTGAGTTCTTAGATATTTCTTGTTTGCCCTCTTGTGTCAGTCTCCTTTTCCCTAGTTGCCTTCTTGCCTTTGTTCACTCCTGCTCCAAATCTGCTGATTAGCCTGGTCTTTGTTTGTCTCTCCCATTTATTCTCCTCCTGTTCAGTCACTGCTGGTTTGTCATCATTTCTTTACGCCCTTGTATTACTGGTTTTCAGTATTTTTTGTTTTTTTGAAGATTTATGTTTTTGGATTTTTCCTTGGGCTACTCAGTGGCGCAGTGGGTAGGACTGCTGCCTTGCAGCAAGAAGGTTCTAGGTTTGATTCCAGGCGCGGGGTCTTTCTGCATGGAGTTTGCATGTTCTCCCTGAGCATTTGTAGGTTCTCTCCGGGTACTCAGACTTCCTCCCACAGTAATTGGGTAATTGGCTTATCTAAATTGTCCTTAGGTGTGAGTGTGTGCATAAATGGTTGTGTGTCTCTGTGTTGCTCTGCGATGGACTGGCGACCTGTCCAGGCTGTACCCCGCCTCTCGCCCATTGACTGCTGGAGATAGACACCAGCACCCCTTGTGACCCCAATTGGGACAAGTGTGTCAGATGATGGATGGATGGATTTTTGCTCAGCTTCAGCCTCTGCATTTGGGTCCTGTCAAACCTCCACCAAACCTGACAATTAATGCTAATATTCACCTTTTTGGTGTGTTTGATGGGACAAGTGAGTTACAATATAATTTTTTAGATGTGTTTTTTGTTTATCATAAAAGAACCACAGAGCGATTTAGATGTTAAAGAACTTCATATCTTCACATGTTTTAACTTTTACAGCGTTCAACTGTTTAGAAAATAAGGCTGAAAAATGTTTGTTTTAAAGAAATGTTACAAAAAGAAAATATGCAACAGAATTAAAAATAAATTATACTATTCAAGGACCTCCCGCACCCCAGCAAAACTATATAATCCCATTATTATTATTACGTTGAAAAACAGAAAACAATGTAAGTGAATGTGGTCAGTCAGGGCTGAGATGATAAATAGATCTTCTTTAGATTAGAGATGTTTCTAACCCAGGTACATCAAGTCATTGTTTCTGCACATAATGAGCAAAAAGCTGGAGCATTAAGCCTTTCCTTTAGGACTACTGTCATAGAATCAGTGTCTCTGCTGTTGTCTCTCCTCTCAGTCTGTTCAAGTTAAGCCTAATCAGCCTAATGTAAAGCTGTTACAGTAACTCTATAAGCCACACTGGTGTTAATAAAGTAACAATAAGGCCAAGGAAGTGTGATATGAATGCAAGAAATGATTAAGAATTCTTCCCAGCATTATCTTCCAAGGGAATGAATCGGAAAACCTAAGAGAGATGTTCAGATCAAAACATGCAAAACCGAATTAAAATGAGATTAAACTGTCCAAGAGAATTAAGAAGAAATATTCATAAATGGTTAATGCCTTTCAAAAGTTTGTAACATCAAGCAGAGGTATGTTTTATGTGGAATTTCTCTATGATTTATTTATTTACATGAAGAAATAATGGGAAACATTTTTTCTGAATAAACATCAGAATTAGAAAATAAAAAAGGCGCCTACTCCATGATGAGTATTGGAGTGACAGAAATAATTCAAATTTTAATTTTACTTTTTCCAAGCATGTCTTGGTGACTATTATGACATAGGGTGTTTACTGTAGTTGTTGTTGTATTATAACATCAATTGGTTTTTGTTGCTTTTAAGGGAATTTTTATCCTCCAAAGTAATTAGATTCTACTTACAACATGAACGTTGGGTTATGTAGGATTTACTTGCATAGTTCTGATGCATATTGAAAAAAAAGTTTAAATATTAAGACAAAAAAGAGGCCAGTGTTATATAAAATATGTGACGTGTTTGCAAGAATTCAAGCAGGAATGTTTAGCAATATTCTCCATTTTATTATTAAATTATACATCTATACAGTAGATCCTTATTAAAACTGCAGCTATACAAATCATTAAGAAGTGACCACATGTATTACCCTTTGCAATATAACCTAAATACTCAGAGGTATGTATTCATTCACTGTTACAGGAAATCTGCACACTATCACATCTTTGAGGGATACTTGTGGGACATGCACAGGGAGGTCCAGTGGCTGCAGATTAATCATGCTTGTCTTGTTTACCTCAAACCCCTATTACTTCATCTTCAGCCATTGTAGAGCTCCTGTCTATCAGTGCATTGATTGGTCCAAAAACTGGAATCAAAGGGACATTTCTTCTCAATGTTAATAATCCCAAGAAGATTATTTTAAATGACTTAAATATGCTGAAATAACAGAAATCACAGCATTTTTGTCAACTTGTAAATTTAGCTTTTCTTTGGGATTAACTGTTGTTTTGCCTTGTGAGCTGAAAGCATAGCTGATGATGACAGAGATGGTGTGGTAATCCAAGAGGCCAGACAAGCGGATAAATAAAACTGGGTAGAATAATTTCCCCTTGTATCACCTTCAGCTCCTTTCCTCCCAAACCCATCAATCTATAAAAAGCTAAGAAGGTTTAATTGTGTCCTGTGCGTCAGCAGTTCAAGTGCAGTTTTATTTTAGTTTTTGTGCACACACTCTACCAGCGTAGCGTCTAGAATAGAAGGATTCTGCTCGAGATCCATTGGAAAAACAGAAACATCATCCAGCTCAGTGTAGGTCAATCAGGGCATGGGTAAACTCAGTCAAGTGGCAGATTGGCTTTTTGCAAGGTGCAGAAAGCTCTAGCATTGCTGATTTGTGTTGAGAAGTAAAAGACAAATTAAACCTGTGCGCAGCCAGACAGTCACAGAAAAACTGCAGTGGGTCAACTCCCCCGACTGCAAGTCATTACAAAACTTGGATTTTTTTATTTTGCTTCTAGTTATTCTAAATTCTGACCATTTGTCTCAGTCAAAGCCTCCAGTAAAAGTCCTCCTACACAACATCCACCACATTTGGAGAATAGAAGAGGCTCCCGCCGGCCTGCAGAGATTATCAATTGTTCAGTGCGAATCACAATCAATATAGTACAACCTCACATATATGTTTTCTTGCAGCAATGTTAAACGCTCAGTTTTACTATCCCTGTCCTACACTTCCTACAGACGAGCCTTAAAATTTGCAGAGAATAATGAAGCCTCATATATCAAACATCCCTGTACAGTCTGGAAACTGTGCTGGTTTCAGGCATATATCAGGACTCATGTGTTCCACTGAGCATGGAAGTGTGCTCATTTAAAAGAGCTCCTGACAACAGGTAGGCAGCTAATTACAATAAGATGTATGATGTCAGCTGCACCCTTTCATCACGCCTTGGTTCTTTGCTTGTTCTATTTTTTATTTTGCACTACTTTCTTTTAGTTCAGGAGTTTTGTGACATTTTGCTGAGATGATACTGATATCAGGGAATACCTTCTGAATCAAAGATGTATTCAGTCACAAATTATGGTAGGTGCTTTCAAAATAATAAAAAAAAACTGCTAACTGACAGGTTTCTCTTTTGAACTGTTCCTAGAGCGTCCCACTGTGGACAATGTCTTGCCATTTGAGTACCTGATCACTCTGTGTAATATGAATGTAAAGTTCAGAACTTTTATTTCTGCTAATAATCCTCAAAAGGCCACCAGCATGCTTACTGCCTCTGGATGGGATTACTAAACCTAATTCTGTTCCAGGTACTGCTACCCAAACTGCTCCATCTACACACTCGACTGCTACATGAACCTGGGGAAAGGTTTCATCACTATTCTCACTCCCTGTCCAGCGCAGGACTAATTGCAAGCCTTGTTTTAATGTCCGCCTTTGTGACAGCTCAGCACGCCACCTGAAGGTCAGAGAGAGCGGCTTCAGGGCTGCTGACAGGTGCTGCATCTCTGCTGTTAGACCTGCTGCTTTTCTACTCTCTCCAGCCCACAATCGTAGGTCATTAGGTCAGCAGCTTTACCAGTCACATCTAGGTATGCATCCTGAACCCATCAGAACACTATGGAAAACTACAACATCTTATATTTCTAATAGCAGACATTTTAGTTTCCATATATCATGTGCAACCCTTTAACATTTGCAATGAAATGAAATATAAAGCTATTAGATTACCTTATTTTCCGGACTAAAGTACGGTGGCCCTGAAGTGCAAACTGCAACTACAAGTCTAAAAGCGCAACTACA
>NW_015151163.1:74833-78247 GCF_000732505.1 Cyprinodon variegatus | reverse complement strand
ACTGAAAGATGGGGCTTCGTTGGCTCTTTATTTCAGCTCTACAGGAGTTGAGCCCAGTCTTTCCATAGGGTCGCCAGCTTTACTGTGACATAAATGACAAAATGGGTAAATTTGTTTCCCGTCCTGCCTGCTGCTAGCATGTTCTTGTGCTAAATGAAAGTTAGCCCCTTATTCTTTAATTTCCAACTTTGACCCTCCCCCCTTGGCGGTTAGGAAAAAAAAGCTGCACCTTCTTGTAGTGGCTTACAGTCCGGAAAATATGGTAATTATTTGAATTAAATGATTAGTTAATATCTTACTTTGAAATCACTTGCCAGTAATTTTGCTTTTTATTAACAGAACCTGTTTATTATGTACTTAAAAATAAATAGATTATGAAAAATATCACTTAAAGAAAAGTTATTTCTACTATACTTTGAGATACATCATCATTAAACTGAGTCCTGTAGCTTTTTATTTGAGTATTATCTTCTTCACCTGAGTCAGTTGTAGAAAACAGCAAGATTCAGAACATTTGGTTTAACTCCCTGCTTATCCTCTTCTGATTCTAATCTACTCTGCATTCCTACAACCAGACCTGAGCATGGAGAAACAGCTTTTAGTTCTTAAGCTCCACTAATCTGAATAAAGCACTGAAGCCATTAATTGCTTTAGTTAAAATGAAAAATGTATTTTAGCTTTTCCTTTGATTGTGAAATCTTAATATCAGTTAAGTTTGAAGTCCAAGTTTCTTTTCTTATCAGTCATTTCATCATAATTTTTTTTTAAATCATCTTCTTATCAACTTAACTATTTACTTTTATTGTCTTCAGTTGTTTGTGTTCAGTATTTATATATTTATTATACATTTATTCTATTTATACTGTAACTATGATAATTATTTTTTTCTTTTTTCATAAACAGCACTGAATTGTTTTGCTACTGAAATATGTGATATAGATAAACTTTGCCACTGTAAAATCTAAACAAATAAAACTATATTACTTATCTTTGAAATAATCTTTTTAAAACATTTCTCATGTTAATAAAATAATGTTCTTATACGTTGACTTAAAGTCAAAAGGGTGAAAGATACTTTATATATATATTTTTTTAATTAGAAACAGATTTCCTCATCCACTGATGGGTTTAAGTTGGTCCCATAAATCTTCTTATGAAAGGTGCCATTAGATACATTTTCTTTTCTTTTTTTTAATAAAGAAAAATTAGAGAGTGAGAATGTCTATTTATTGATTATTCATTAGAAGTAATTCCACTAAACCCTGCATGTTTCCACTCCTCCACCCATATTTTAAGCTCTTTGTGAGTTTGATGAATGAGGCTTCAAGTCTCCATCTATTTGCAGAGTCTGGACTTCTGTGCTTTGTTAGCATCTGGCTGCTTCATGTGATGAAATGGAAAACACCTCAGGAACAAAAACAGGCTCCCTTTGCTTCGGTTCAGGAAGCAGAGGTTGGTTACGGCTGGGAGACTCAGCTTTTGCGGTGTCGGTCACTCCAGCGAATGACAAAAAGTTCATGTTTGATGCAAATGTGACTGCATTGGCGCATATCAATGAAAAATCTTGTAAAATGTTGAAAAACAAAAGCATAATGCAAATTAGGCACTCATACCGTTTAGGCAGTTTAGTCCCCGTTTTTTCTACAACATTCATCACCACTGGAAAAGGGAAAAACAATTACAGCAGCGAATGCACGCATATCTTACAGGCCTGGTCTCCAACTTCTCATCTACATGTACAGCCCAGTGCATCCCACAGCTCAGGGCGGATGGGGGGTGGGGGGGTTGGACCGTTTGTTGTGTTGTGTTCATATAGGATAGACAGCAGCTTCTGGTCCCTGTGTTCACGCCGTCCTTCAGTCAGCCCCCTGAAGGACATTCATCTTATGTTTTACACAGTTTCAATGACAGAAATCACAGCAGCTTGATTCTGACAATTTCACCAACATCAAAAACACTAACAGCTGCAGAGATTCAGCCACTAGCTTGTACAGGAGCGTTGAGAGGGCGGATTGAGGCTGCAGGTGTTTGCAGTGTTCCTGGGAGCTTCCAGGGCACTGGGGTGTGTC
Organism: Cyprinodon variegatus; assembly: GCF_000732505.1. NCBI lineage: Eukaryota > Metazoa > Chordata > Actinopteri > Cyprinodontiformes > Cyprinodontidae > Cyprinodon > Cyprinodon variegatus. Next base: position 76,178 of record NW_015151163.1, on the reverse strand, counting down.
GTCGCTGCAGCAGTGTGTCCACCTGTGAAGTCCTTTGTCAGAAAGAGGTAAGTTTGTGGCACAGGCTGCTTGCTGAGCTCAGATGTAGTACTCCTTCACGTTGTCCCTGACAGAGTTTTGGAGATGGAGCTCAGTCCTGTAGTCTGTGTACGTGCTGTGTCTGTGCTCCTCTTTCATGCTGCTGCTCCTCTTCGCCCGGCGCTGCTGATAGAGGAGGCGGCTTATCACAGCCAGAGCGCACACGGCAATGAAGACGACCGCTGTGACCACACCTGAGAACACAGCAGGGAGGAAAAATTTGAGGATTATGACAGGGGGGTTGAAAGTCATGCCTGGAGGCAGGAAGAGATTCACCTTCCAGTACAAAAACATGCTGGCACTCAAAAAACAGCAGCAGCATTCCCATGTTCAGTGGCGAACACGGATCAGTAAATCATTCATAAAGAAGCCACCTGCATCCCTCAAACTGTGGCTGCTTATCAACAAAAGTGTGCGCCTTTGTTTTCTGTTTGATCTGTTTGCCAGATTCAATAAAAGAGACTCAGATATGCGCTGCTCTGTGTTTAGGTTCTGTTTTTATCAAGCAGAATTAGATGCATGTGAAATGCCAATGAGGGGAAGTTTGATCATCTGTGTTCTGTTGTACTTTAAACATTTTGGAACATTTTCTCTTCCAAACTCCAAGCCCATTCAAACAAAACAAAGCATATTTTATTTATCAAAGGGATTTTTGGTCTTTTTTGTTGATGAGGGATGTATGAAGTGCCGTGAAGTCTGTGGCCTGCAGCTGTCTGGTCCTAAGCCAAAACTAACCGCTATTCAGACCGCTTATCCCTTCATCTTTTTTAAATGGATGGAAACAATCTCAGATCTATAAATGCAAAACCGCCTCCGTCTCAAAATGCAACAGCGAAAGTATATTCAATGATTTAATTTTCTAAAATATATCGCTTAATATTGTATTCAGAGGTTTGGAGGAAATCCTCCAGAACCCATGGAACCAATATATATATATATATATATATATATATATATATATATATATATATATATATATATATATATATATATTACTCCCTGTAGAGGAAAGCACAAACAGGCTACTGCAGGTACTATTTAATAAAGATGCCAGTTGGGGACCTGTGAGGCATCTGTTACTCAAACTAGAGACTCTAATGTAGTTTCTTCTTGCTCAGTTGTGCAACGCGGCCTCCCACTTCTTTTTCTACTATGGTTAGAGCCTGTTTGTGCTGTCCTCTGAAGGGAGCAGTACACACCGTTTTAGGAAATCTTCAATTTCTTAGCAATTTGCAATGAAAGTTCTCTTTTTCTGGCCCTTTTAAGT
>NW_015151163.1:70638-74048 GCF_000732505.1 Cyprinodon variegatus | reverse complement strand
ACATTCCGTTATGAAATTCAGACTTAATTCAAATAAAATGAAGTTACTCACAAAATAATAAATAAATCAAAGGAATTTATAATAACCGTGCTTTCCAGTCATCTCAACAACATAACATTTTACATGTAGAACATTTTCAAAATGCTTTAATATTCCTTTGGTCTGAACAGGAATTGCAGCAGCAGTGCATTCCACATGACTTAATTTATTTCTTTGTCTTGTTGGCACTAAGCCAGTGAGACGCTCGTTTCTTCTGGATAACATAGACATAGGACTCAGGTTTTGTCAAGACAGCCTTCTGGGATAACTTTAAAATGAAACTTATCATTTAGGATACCTTGTCTGCTGGCCATTTTTGCTCATTCAAAGCACGGGTCTGTTATGCTGCGGTCTCTCCCAAAACTTAGTGTTCCTGAAGCTACGGAAAGCCCTGAGGGTAAAACAAACAGTACAGCGAACGCTGGGGAAAAATAAAGAACAAAAGCGCACGGTGCGTTTGCTTTGATGCGCGATTAACGTGCTTTAAAAAAAATGTCGCCGTTATAGTCTAAAGCAGTTAACGCGTTAATAACGCTTTAAAACTGACAGCCCTATAATATATATATATATATATATATATATATATATATATATATATATATATATATATGCAACTATTTGCATCCTCTTTCCCAGTCTGTTAAACGGCAACAAAATCTGTTTACGGTTAACATTAACATCTACAAAAACTTGCAGTGAAAAAATTTGCAGTGATTTCTGTGCTGACTACAAACCAGTCAACAGAACATTCTGCATAATTTTGAAGCTCTTCATAACATTATTTTAACCACTACATCTTTAACGGTTGTTATTTAACCAAACTAGTCCATCTGTATTTGGCTGTTATTGTGAATAGTTTAAATGGCCACAACAAATCCACTTGAAACACATGAAAAAGCATAAATGAAATCAGCTGCTGTTTCTTAACCACTTGGAGGGGTCTGACCCGCTGTTGCTGAAAGTTGCCTTAACCACCTTTCCACTAGTACAGAGTTAAATGGATTCACTATAAATCAAAGTTTTTTCTGCAGTAATTGTTACGTGGATCCATTACTACTTTCAGAGGATGCTAACTTCTGGTTCCAGCCATTCCAAGGCTACCAAGGTCACCTTGCTATTAAAGATCCCGCCCCGACTGAGATACTACTTCTAATAGGAGATGAATGAATCTAAATGGAACTGTGTCAACCTGAATAGATGAGTTACAGATGGAAAAGAGGCCTTATTGTGGCGGTATGATTCTGTAGATTCGGAGGAGCTACAACGTGACAACGGTTCAGAGAGGTTTAATTCTTCCCAGAGGAAGATTTTAATTATTATTTATACTGCTAAAAAAAAAGGAGATGAACTTCTTAGAACTTATTTGACTTTAGGTTTGAATCCTAAAATGAGAAAAAAGAAAAAGAGGAAAGAATTGGAAAAAAAAATACCATCAGCTTTGAACAAAAAACAAAAACAAAAAACCAAGGCCTTTAGGTTAAGGACTGACATGTTTATTCATGTGTTTATTATTTCTAAAACAATAGCCCGATGCTACAATACAGTGATGGACAGCATTCAGCATAAATCAATAAATAGTAACTGGAACGGCAGAGATTTTAGTCTATAAACAGTACTTTGTGTAACGAGGAAGCTGGAATATGAAAAAATAATGTACTGCAAAAAATGTAAACCGACATAAGTAAATCTTTATTAAATCAAGTGCATTTGTTCTTGAATTGAGCAGGTAAGTGAGACACTGCCAATGGAATTAGAGAATTTACATTTAAAATAAGAAAAAAACTGCAGTCTCCTATTTCAAGTGAATCTCATTATCTTTTTTTTAAGGCTAAATACACTCATCCCATTGGCAGATCGTCCGATTTACCCACTCAAATAAAGGGTAACAACTTATTTGAAGGATTTTAGGATTGTTTTTGCAGTGTGTTGCATTTCTTCTGTCCTTGCTGTCAGGATGGTGTTAACACTGGGGAGTTTGAACTCATCAACAAGCAATGGCCTCCTGCGTATTCATGCTCACAACATGGCAAAACATCATTATGCCAAAAATACAGCGCCCAGTTGTTTTATTGTGTAACCTGACCTGGAAATGAACACTGACTAGATATGGTCTGAATTCTTTTTCTGCATCAGTGATGAAATTACAGTTGATCCTTAAACAGTCAGCATCCCTCAACTACTCACATTTTAATGTTTTTATAACTCGACTCTAAATAGAAAAAAATGATCATATGCAGCTTTAATGTAGCAGCCACTTTGTTGCTCCCTGAACTCTGCTCAGTTAGCATAGTTGACTGCAGGTGTTGGTACATGGAGCTCTCACACCCCTCTGAGATAATTTAACCACAACAGAATGCTGGCAACAGCCAGCTTAGAGTCTGAACAGTTATTTTATTCTTACACATAAAAGAGAACTATGGAGAGTATGAATATCTATAAAAAATTGTCTGGTTTTGCGTTCAAGAGGTAAAAACAGTAACACTATATTAACACATTCAGGTAGAGCTCCTGTTTGTTGAAGTTGACACATAAAGCATACTAAAATAAAGCCTGAACTTCATCAAATTAAAGCTTTATCTTATCCTCAATTTAAATTGAACATAAGAAATGATTGGGAAACATCTCATTTTCTTTCTGGGCATGAGTTCAGTGAGCAGGTTAGTAACACTTTTGTCTCTTTGGTAAACAGAAGCAGATTGGTAACATGAACTTGCAGCTTGTTGCCTGGAAACGGATGTGGTGCTCTGGTGAAGAAAAGAAACTTGAATTTAACACCACAAAAAAAAAAAGAAAGAAAATTAAACATGAGCTGCATGTTTTGGAATCAGGTGAATATTCTTGTTGTCCACCTTCAACCTCCTGACACGGTCCATCTTTAATTTATGACAAGCACATTTTCTGAAATAATGTTCCATCTCAATGGCAAGTAGAGAAACTAAGGAAGAGAAGTTATATGCAGCTTTAAAGCAGTCCGTGCTGAACAGCTGAAAACTGGCATGCAGGGCTCCTGAGAAAGGGCATAGATGAACAGGGGGGGGAAAGCTTCTTTGTCTTCGGCAAAGCAATTTTCTTTGAGCTTGTCTGAAAAGGTTATAAGGCCAAGGAGAGATGAGTGAAGCATCCATAAGCTCTCCACAGAGCAACAAGAGTCCGATCACATTAGCCTCTTCAGTTAATCTGTTTTTCTTACAGTGATTAACTAGGGTTATTTTGTTGTTGTTTTCTTTTTACATTATTTAATTAAAAAAAGTTTTAATGCAGAATAATTCTCTGCATTTGGAATTCCTAGTTAAAAAATGCAATTAAAGCATCCCCTTATCCTTCAGCCTATTTCTGCTTTTCGTTAGTTTTTTTTTTTTTTTTTTTTTTTT
>NW_015151163.1:40856-70161 GCF_000732505.1 Cyprinodon variegatus | reverse complement strand
TCCCTGTAATTATTACACACTGTAGCTTTAAAGAATGTGACCAGCTCCTTCTATAGTGGTCGACCCGCTTAGGAAGATCACCTAAACACAAATACTAGCTCGGCAACAGATGAAATTGCAGCTTTGTTAAAATTCCGATATTGTAATAAATGGAATTTCTGGATAAATTTAGTGTAAGTATCTGCTCATCTAATTATTACATGTTGCTCTACTCTTTGTGAGCTTTTCTAGAATGAAGAATCTGAACCAGTTGACTAGTTCTGTAGTAAATCCCCAAAAAGTTAAAAAACAATTCACTGGAATTTGTTTCCAAGCTTGAAGACGTTTCGCTTCCCATCCAGAAGGCTTTTTCAATTCTTGGATGGGAAGCGAAATGTCTTCAAACTTGGAAACAAAGTCTAGTGGATTGTTGTTTTTTTTACTAGTTTTGGAATGACTACGAGCTTGATGACAGATAATCTTCACCAGCGTTATGTAGTAAAGGCTGGTACACTGGAAAAACAATATAGAAATAAGTAACAATTTCTTAAACCAAGTGTATTTAGCCTTCATTTGAGTAGGTTAATGACATAATTTGCCAATGGAATGAGTATTTCTACTATTAAAATAAGATAAATATATATTATGCACTTGAAATAAGACAATGAAATTGTGTTTTCTTATTTTAAATGTAAATTGTCTTGTTCCATTGGCAAAATGAATCTTTTACCCCCTCAATCCAAGAAGTAATGCTCTTATTTTAAGAAAAAATTACTTTGATTTTTTCTAATAGTAAAGGTAGTGGCATAAGGGTGACATGAGCCCACCACCCCCCGCCTGTTTACAGTGCCTAACGGACCAGGGGTCCTCGTCTAGATGTAAAAAAAGGGGAATGGGAAGGGAATTTGAATTTCTGCACTTTGCATGCTGGGTCCATCAGACCTTACCCTGCTCAGTGCAGCATGTACCCAATATTCTGAACGACTCTGTGGTATCGTGTAGCACAGACTACAACCCCAGCATGTAGAAGAAGAAAACTCAGCTGTTTTCAATATTTTCAAAGCCTCTTTGTCTTATTTAAACGTTACAGTCACTTCTGTTCAGATGTTTTAAACAAATCTGTTGATCATATTGACACTTATGGGCACAGTTATAGGATGTTTCTAGATGTTTCTATTTGTGCAGTCCCAGTGTTCATAAGGATACTGTAAGAAATCCAGTATTTGATTAAAAGATTATTACCTAGCCTTGCATGTTTGTTTGTGCTATATATTTAAAAAACCCTAATGATTTAAAAAAATCTTTCTGTAATTTTATACCGATTCATTCATAGTAATTAATACTTTAATTGCAGCCTTAATTCAAAGACATTGATGGAAAACAATGTATATGAATAAAAAACTATACAATAGGACCAAACAGAATCATAAAAAAAAACAATGTAATACAAATGTTTTAGTCAAAGTGCTTTATGATAACAAGGGTTAACTGATCTGTTTGATCCTGAATGGATTAAAAAACTTACACTTTAGCTAAAATGATCATTGGGTAATGAATATAGAATTTAAAAAATACATAATCAGTTTCCCTCCATCTTCAATTCCATGCAAGGTTTTGGCTCATGGGTAGAGCATGATCAAGAGAAAGGTGAGAGATCAGCCTACAGCTCCAGGGGAAGAGCTAGTTAATGATCTGAAAGCAGCTGGGAGCACAGTCACCAAGAACACCAACGGTAACACATTATGCTAATAAAGCATGGGAGAAAGAACTTTGGTCAGAAGAGAAATAAATTGAGCTTTTTCTGCATTGACCAAACCCATTTCATTTGGAGGAAAGGATGCAGTATGAATGGAAGGAAACCACACATGACCACTGAGGTAGAAGTATTATATGTTTTTCTGAGAGGTACAGCTGTCAAGATTAAAGGACTAATGTCTCAGCATGATCTGGAAAACTAATCCATGCGTTTATTTTTAGTCGAATTGATTACTGCAACGGTGTTTTCACAGGTCTGCCTAAAAAGTGAATCAGACAGCTGCAGCTGATCCAGAACGCTGCTGCCCGTGTCCTTACTAAGACTAAGAAAGTAGAGCACAGTTCTGTTCTGTTAGTCTATAAATCTCTGAATGGCTTAGCATCTAAATACATCACAGACTTGCTATCAGTGTATCAACCCTCCAGACCACTCAGGTCTTCTGGCTCCAGCCTGCTCTGCATACCTAGAACTAGAACTAAACATGGAGAAGCAGCATTTAGTTCGCATGGTAGTAACCCCTGGAACAAACTTCCAGAAAACTGTAAAAGTGCGGAAAGCCTGAGTTCCTTTAAATCAAGACTAAAAACACATTTGTTTAGGATTGCCTTCGACTGTTCTAGTTAAACAGTTCAACTAAACCATCATTAGTTCAACTTTTTTATTTTCTTTATTCCAACTGTTTTTAATATTCTTTTTAGTTTCTTCATTTTTTATTTAATTTAGTTTATTTATTTATTTTTTTTCTACTTGCTTTGATTCTGTTTTATTTTCCTATATTTTAATCACGTAAAGCACTTTGCATTGTCTTTGTACTGAATTGTGCTTTACAAATAAATTTGCTTTGCCTTGCCTTGGATTCAGAGTCCAATAAACTGGGTTCTTCTAAAACCAATGGAAATTTTCAGAGCAGTGTGAAAAACCTAATGACTAGTTGTAGCAAATGTCTTAGTGCTGTGTCTGTTGTTAAAAATTAGAAGTCAAGTTTTGATACAGGATTAAACTCTTATTTCACGCTTCGATACTTTAAACTGATTTTATAGTTTTATGCAATGCACTTTAAAAAAAAAATAGATATTCTGTCTCTGCTCTTCTGGGTTCAACACCAAGAAAATGTTGAAGTTGTGCTTCTGTTCATGTCCCTATAGTATACAACAATAGTAATGCTACTGTTACTATTACTACTACTACAAAAACAAAACAATTATAATAATTATTTCATGTTGGTTATTCTTATTGATCCACACCCTGAATGACTGGTACCAATGGTGTCTATGTCAGGAGGGACCCAAACCCTTACTCTATATACAGGGCTGATGAAGCGCAAGTTGTCGAAAACAAGCACGCCTCTTCTTTTCTTTTTCTGGTGAGACTGGACTAATGCTAATCAGAGAACAGGGGGTTATATTCACCTTAACCTTAAGTTCTCTTCCATGGAATTTAGTTTATTTCTCTCACTATGGAAAAAATACAGGTGTCATGTTTTGCCATTGTCTGTTTAAATGACAACTGTTCCCAGTGACCAATCAGAAAGGGTTCACATCATGAGAGCTTCCAGGAAGGACAAAATTTCCTTTAGCAGGAGCAGTCACATCAAGCTAATATCTTTTTTATAGCGTCGGGTGAAGCTTGGCATGCAGCTGCATGGTGCAATAATAAGGCAGAGGCCTTCCTGTGATAGAGGTTTTCCTGCTGTGAGGCTAGTCCTTCTAGGTTTCTACAGATTCATTCAGGAGCATCCAGTTGTCCTGGTCTTATCCATTCCATTTAAACTTGACCAACAAACTCTCGGCTTCATGGCTGCATATTTAACATAAAGGTTCAGGAGGGATCTTTGTGGGCTTGCTATCTTCTACTATAGCAGGATGCAAAAGGTTGATCACTCTGGACGATTCCTCTGTTGAATTAAACTTCTCTTTTCCACTACTGCCACATACATGCTTAGTATTAGGGATTGCTGCAACGTCAACATCCCCAAAATAGCAACAGTTCACAGTTTTTAAACGCTCACCACTGAGTTCTGCAAGTCGATGACTTAATGCAATATGCAGGATAGAAAACATTTTAACCAACTTGTCATAGTATTTAAATATATTGACTCTGGGAAGTGCTTTAATGGTTCATCCCATGCTCATATGATTAGGGGCCCACATCCACACAGTGGTGTGGTCTACCAACAAATGTAGAAAACCTTAAACCATTCTGACTAGATGATCTGGTTGAATTATCTCTGTAAAGTCCCTTGAGATGACACTTGTAGTGAACTGGCACTATATAAATAAACTGAATGGAAATGGGCTAGCCTGTGCCTGGGGAAACACCAGAGTGCATACACTCATGTATTGTATCCTCGTGACATAAGGAACTTTAGTTAGTTTAGGACTTTCCTCAATGACACCTATGAAAACCTAAGTAGCTATAATTTGCCATCAGAGTGTTTGTCTTATCTCTGACCCTTTCACTGAGTTGTGAACGCTGTCAATTGACAATTTAGTTTAGTGCATTATATTATATTAAGAGGTGGGCATAGATAATTTTTTAAAATAAGATTGTAAGCATGAATAAGATTACCTATGTAAAGTAAAGGAAGGCAGTTCCAAGCTGGCATTGATAAGGTGTACAGTAACACCGAGGTAGTTATAATTATTGACAAAAATCCAGTGTTCGACAGTCAGTGCTAAACACTTCACCTCGACCAACTTCTCATCTTTTGCAGCATTCTCTGCTGCGTGCTGGTCATTGTTTTTTTTTTGTGAGTTTTTTACGGCACTAGTGGCTCGTTCTTTCTGACAGGAAAGGGGGTATGAGAGAGGGGGAGAGACATGCGGCAAAGGACCAAAGGTCAGATTCGAACCTGGCTCGGCCACGTCAACGACTAAGGCTTCCGCGTGCGCTAACCACTGTGCCACCTGCATGCCAGGTCATGTATTTCATGATAGTTCACCTCGGAGGTAGTTTGTAAGATGGCTCACCTGTGGGTGCCTGGTGAACAAGCTCGAGCCCATCATCTTCAACCACGCTGATAGGCGTTCTTAAAAATATATTTCCTTTAAGCAAACCCGGCAGCTTTATAGCTGCATCCATGTTAGCATGTCTGGTCGATGTGTTAACATTAGGCCTGCACACAAAATTGATTCGTTTTCGCCCCAGATATACATCTGCGCCAGATGTACTTCATATCCAACTGAGAGAATAAAATAACGCCAATTTTTTTTAAATCGCCCAATGGCGGTCTGGCGTTAACGAAAAATAATGGCACACCAATAATTATATTATATATCATATTGTGGGAGCAGTGATTTGCAATGCTGCCTTGCAGCAACAAGGTTCTGGGTTCGATTCCTACCCAGGGGTCTTTCTGCATGGAGTTTGCATGTTCTCCTTGAGCATGCTTGGGTTCTCTCCCGGTACTCCAGCTTATAGTCCAAAAACATGACTGTTAGGTTAATGGTTAACCCAATTGATGGCTGTTTGTCTGGCGACCTGTCAAGGGTGTACCCCGATTGTTGACAGCTGGAGATGCACCAGCACCACTCGCAACCCCGCTTGGGATAAGTGTGACAGTAAATGGGTGGATATCATATTGTATCATATCCATATTAATAGCCCCTCTTGGGGCTACAAATCTACATGGCACTGATGCCACAAATTCAGGGCTGAATGAATGAGGTCACATATAATTCCCTATAGTGAGAAACTCAATGCTAGGAAGGAGAACTATAGCAGCCCTATTCAGCGAGAGTTAGTTGAAGCAAAACCCAATATAACAAACAAACCTGCTGTTAAAAATCTAGATCTTTAAGCTTTGTGTAGTTTTTTCATCTGTTTTCCCCAAGCTGAAAATCATGAGAGAGGGACAGATGTCAAGTAATGTTTGAACAAGTTACTGTGAAACTGTAGAGATGTTCAATTGGTAAGGCCAATGCTTCTGTTTAGAGGTTATGACAACAATGAGGTCAATATTGATACAGGTTAACTGTGTCACTACTGTACTGCACTGGAGTTTTGAAAGGTCAGAGCACTCCTCACTATATTGGGCTAAAAACACAGCACACATACAATGAAAGATTTAAAAAGAACCCATGACCTTGGTATCAATATTATCTTTGGGCTATGCTTTCCACATCTCCCAACTGAATTAATGAGGTTAGGATGTCAACAGGTGTCTTCTTTTGTCTATGCTTCCATTCATTTTCAAGGCAATGATACTGACTTTTCTTGGCAGCCAATTTGGCTTCCAGTGGTCAGAGTCAAACAGCAGATATTGATCTGTGTTTGTCAGGTTTCTGCACACCTGTTAAAACTAATGTGTGTTTTTTAGGGTCTATAGCTCAATCCGAAGAAGGCAGCTCTCACATCCAACCCTGTGAAATTAATCTTGTAGAACAAGGTGATATTTACAGATTTTACTTGTTCACCTTTTTCATTTTATTTCTACATGCTGTATATTTAATTGCAATTGTAAATGCCTATTTTTTTTTTTACATAATTTGGCACAAATGCAGATCAGCAGTTTGTGTGCAAATACTTCCCTTTGCAAGGTACCACCAGCCAATAGGTGATGTGTTAAAGATTTAAAGAAGTTTCTAAATGCCAGTAAAGAGACATATAGACAGACATATATTGGCACTCGTCCTTATACTCTATCTCTATTGTTTTTCTCCAACCTAAAATTTATAAAAACATTTAGCAGCACCCTCAACACAACTTACAAGTTTGCAATTAATGCCATGCTTTTGTGTTGCATACACATCTTGTCACATTGCCTGCGTGATTCTTGGCGCCGCTTTGCTATGACAACTGCATCCATGATGGTGTGATACTCATTTATAATGAAAAACCACCTGTTCCAAATTTATTCGAGCAGATCTGTTGTAAATCCAAACAAAGTATCACTATGGATGCCATCTCTGGCCACGCATGAAGCTAGACATTTGCAGCTCAGATCCAGAATTTATGAGGTGGAAACTTCACAACAGATTTCATTGGCAGGTCATGAATGAATACTACCTTGGCTGAGGCCCTTCTTCGTTTCCTTTATCTACACGTTTGATCCACATAGACAACCATATTCATGCTCGTCTGAGTCGAAGGCTGTTCAAATGTAAATCACTTGGAGATAATACTGACAAGCAACAGTCAAGGGCAATCTTCCTCTAGTTAAAAAAATAGTCTTTATTTTTTACATCAATAAAAAAAAACTTTAATTAGATTTTGACTCACACTGTGCAACATATAATCATTATTTTCATTAAAGATGACATGATAGCACCGTAAGCCAGGGGTCGTCAATGTTTTCCAGGCCAAGGACCCCCAAACTGATGTCCAGATGGAGCGGGGACCCCCTAATTATATATATGTGGTGTGAATTGTGACTATAGGAAATGGTCCTATAGTCACTCTATTACATATGGAGTAATGTAACAAATGTAACAAATGTACATTTTGCACTGGGATTAATCTTTTCTAAAGTGCTCTTGATGGAAGAGGACGCTTTTTTCACTGTCTCCGGCTTTCTAGTCTGTGTGCCCTGCCTCAGCTGTGTCCTGTCTTCTTTTGGTGCCTCTTTTTTGAAAAAATTCAAAAGTGTGAATTATAGATATGGTCAGCTGGTCTCTCAATGCAATTGATCCATTTTCTTTTTTTACACAATAAGGCGGAACCCTCCTGTTCAGACGGGATGTATTTCTCCAGATACATAATGGATTCCTGGCAGAAAGAGGAGATATACCCCTGACCATGATTTCAGTAGAGGACGTAGAAAATGTGTAAATAACTAACTAAATAAATGTGTTTTTTTATGAGTATTTCAGCTGTATAGAGTTGGCGGGTGCCTGGTAAAATTCTGAAGATGTTGGTGGCTGTTCTGGCCATTGTGAAGCTGCCTGGCATGTATGAGGGAATCTGCAGAGCTATCAGAACTCAGACTCAGATGTTAAGGGAACAGAATCCTAAACTGCATGTGATCCTTCCACAGGATCACAGGCTGACTGCGGTTACCGGACTCAGAGTTAAAATGGTACAATCCAGAAGAATGTTGTGAGCTCAGATCTGGTGGAATGTCCAAGTATTTGTCTTACTTGTAATCGCCATTGTGAGACACCAGCAAAAAACTCTCAGGCTGGTAGAAAAATCAGGAGTTAGCCTAATACAAACAAGTTGTTTCTATTTGAAATCTGGCTCCCAGTGTATGGCCTTCGTCATATCTACTCAGCTCCCCTGGATGCTGCGTAAATATGACGCCCCTCTCCCTCCCTTCCCTAAATGCATCTATGAACTTGCTCCATGTGCAGCTGGTTGATGAACATTAAATCGTACAGTGAATTCTTTCCAGATGCTCTGTACAAATAATATAAGATATTATTTGTTTTCCTAGATGAAGGAAATAATATATATTTATTTCTCATATAACGATGTTGCAAGGTCATAATACCATAATTATATTAATAATGATTCAATGGTTTTAGCCTCCTCCACCTGCTTTAGAACAATGTGTTGAAATACTTCTCTATGTACATTTATGTAGAAAGTCTGTACTTTATAATTCAAAGACAATGGCCCTTGGAACAGTGCTTCATGGTCTTACTTTTCACTCACTCAAAGCACAAAAACAAGCATACTGGGATATAAACACATGTATGCATCACAACAATCTCCACCATTCCCCCTGCGAAATGTGTTGTATCTGTGTTGCTTCTTTGTGCTGAGTTTTTTTTTGCAATCTCCGTTTGTATCCTGCTAAAGATAACGTGTAAAATATGATTTTCTGTCTTTGCTCACCCATTCTTATTCTTTTGTCTTTTTTTCCCCCTTAACTGCAAGGGCAGTGCGTTTGATGGCTGCAAGACCTTGGATACCTCCCCTCCATGTATAATGTCTTTGTTTTGTCTTTTCTTTGATGGGCTGTACTACAACATAAATTTGAGCCTTCAGAAGTGCTTCTCCAGGCTGGATGATGAATAAAGACACTTTTAAATTAGACTTAGACAACTTTGATTTTCATTTTGTATACACAGAGTGTATACAAAACCACATTCTTTTTGTAAAGCTTTCAGGCAGTAAATGAGCAGCATCTTAGCAGTCAAGTGAACAAATCCATTTCATAAAGTGCAGCAGTGATCAAATGTAAACACTGTGGGAGAAAAAAAACATGCTGCAAAATGCATTGATATGGAAGTTCAGAGCATTTTAAGACAAATATATATGGTGCAAACGCAGTATTTGGGTTTGGTGTTATTTTGGTTTGGTAAATCTTTGAATGTAATCCCCCCTTAACCAAACTTTACACCTGGCTCTATGCAGGCAGATAAGTAATGTTCTCCTGGCAACTGCCAAACTCAGACTCATCCAACAGATTTCCAGATGGAGAAACTAAATTTGACACTCCTGAGAACATTTCTCTTCTGCTCTGGAGTCCAGTGGCAGTGTGCTTCACACCACTGCATCTGATACTTTGCATTGTACTTATTGATGTATGGCTTAGAAACCATGGAAACCCATTCCATGCTTTCTGCACACTGTTGAGCTAATCTGAAGGTTCGGAGGTTTGTAGTAAATAACTGCAGAAAGTTGGCGACCTCTTTGCACTTCGTCTTTCAGTACTTACTGACACAAATCTTTCAGTTTATGTGGCCAACCGCTTCCTGGGTGAGTTGTTGTCATTACCAAACGCTTCCATTGTCTTTTGATAGAGCTAACAGTTTACTGTGGAATGTTTAGGAGCGAGGACATTTCACGACTGGATGTGATGCACAGGTGGCATTCTATGACAGTTCCACGATAGAGCGACCCATTCTGCCACAAATGTTTGTAACAACAGTCTGCATGCCTAGTTGCTTGATTTTATACACCTGTGGCCATGGAAGCGATTGGAACACCTGATTCCAATAATTTGGATGGGTGAGCAAATACTTTTGGCTATATAGTGGTGCTCATGCCCTATATGCAGTTAAACTAAATTAAACGGAAATTGAACCATAATTTATAGTTTCTAAACTGCTTTTGTCATTACATTTTTCTGGCAATGCCTAACATTTACGTTTACATTTGGCCTTCATGCTACATCAATTTGCATTAACTAACTGGTGGATGTGCTCAACAATAAAATTAGATCTGAGGAATAACGTTCCACAACTGATTGTAAATGCTGTGTGATGTGATAATTAGCAGGGTTTTAAAGAAGCAGGAAGGAATGACATTATTTTCCTGCTGCCTGTGTTTTTGTTCAGCCTCAGTGGTTGCTCTATCAAAGTGAATCCCATCTCCATGTCGAACTTATGACAGATGACAAACTGTGGCTTTTATCTAAACCAAACAATAAGCCTCTAGGGATGTCAGATGCAAAGATAAAGTTCAACTAGAGTCTGTTTTAAAGACTTCAGTTATATCATGTGTCAACAAGCTTTTTTTTATTAGCGCAGGGTGGCTGTGGTCAGATTTAGATCTAACATGTTTTCCTGATCGGTTTCTTTACCAGAATATGAGAAGAAGTCTTTATTTCCCGATTAAACAGAATACTTTACTTACATTACAACATGGAATAAGACACTGCAAGCAGCCAGTCTGAAAATGAGCTTAAACTCAGTTATCAGGAGACGCAACAGGAAACATTAAGACTATGGGAAAATGAGAATAATAAACAAACAGCTGTGGCTCATTTTCAATTAACCAGAAAAAGAAAAAAAAACTGCAAAAAGGAGGGAAAACAGACCTGCTATTACAGCCAAATCCTTCTGGGCGTTGCTGTCACGCTGCTCCTTATCTTCATTTGCAGCTTGATCTGAAGAAGCATAAATCAGAAACAGATTCATTAATTATTGTCGTAAAGAAACGACACTGAATCTTAACGGAGAGTTTCTTTTTCTGTCTTAATTCCTGGTAAAACAAGTCTAAAATTAATTTAAAGCCAGCACAATATATTTCTGCTAGTAAAGCCTTTTATGAAAGTTTATGAAACATTTTCCTTGACATAAGGTCCATCACAGCATATAAGAATATAAACTCTCCAGACACCTTTAGATATAAAAAGGCTCTCTAGTGTAAACACACACATGTATACTTAAAGGAGCATTACAATCTGTTTACTTTCTCAAATAAGCTCTTATAAAGTACAGACTTTCTAGATAAATGTACATAGAAAAGTATTTCAACACATTGTTCTAAAGCAGGTGGGAGAGGCTAAACCCATTAAATCATTATTATTATAATTATGGTATTATGACCTTGCAACATCGTTATATGAGAAATAAATATATATTATTTCCTTCATCTAGGAAAACAAATAATATATTATTTGTACAGAGCACCTGGAAAGAATTCACAGAACTTTACGTTTTTCACATTTTTATGTCGCATTATTCTAAATGGTAATGATTTAATCCATTCCCTCCAAGTTCTATACACAATGCCTACTTTTGACCATGTGATAAATTGGTAAAGTCTGTTGAGATTGTTATAAATGTATTCAAAAATGCAAACCTAAAAATATATGACATATATATATATATACATAAGTATTCACAGACTTTGCTTAATGTTTTACTGATTCAGCTTTGACAGTGTTTCCAGACTTAAGTCTTTTTGAATATGATGCCTCGAGCTTGGCTCATCTATCTTTTAGCAGTCTTGCACATTCTCCTTTGCAGAACACTTCAACCTTAATCTGGCTGGTTGGGAGAAGTTATTGCAGCCATTTTCAGATTTTTCTGGAGCTGTTCAATCAGATTATCATCAGTATACTGTCTGTAATTTTGGCCACTCCAGGACACCTAGAGAGTGGTTGTGATGAACTCCTTTGAGATCTATGGGCTTTGGGTCCTTGTCTGAGAAGGACCTCGCTGCAGCAAACAGAAAGGGGCTAACCCTAACATACCCTTTGCATTCCAGAAATGATGGGAGAGCTATTTCCTGTACAAGCTAATTTTTATCATATATTGCGTTTTTTTTGTTTTTTTGTTTGTTTTCTTTTACTTTTATTTAAAAATCTCTATTGGATGCTGTTGTTAAAACATAATAATAATAAACTTGCCAATAGTATTTCACACTTTTTAAAATTTTTTATTTGTTTCTATAACATTATATAAAAGACACAACGGGCCACTTAAAAAAAACATAAAAAACAAAACAATGAATAGACTAAAAAAAAGCAGTGGAGAAAACTCTTTTTTTCAATCAAGTCATAAAGGAAAGCTCTTTAGAGGTTTAAAACATATATTTAAGCCCTTATAAGGATTGTTAAATCAATTAGCATTCAGCTCTTCTACTTAAACTGGAGAGCCTGCACAGTTATGTTGATGTTGACAACATTATGATGGGCAAAACACAAAAATCCCAGGCCAACAATGCTAGCAGCAGCTCCACTAGCTCTTCAGAAGAAAACTACGCAGACATTCTGGCCTTGCCCTATTTTAAATTCTCCATAAAGAATTCCAGGCTATGAGGGAATCCCTTGAATTCAGTCAAGCTCAGCTAGTTTCACTTACTGCAGAAAATATGGCACTTAAGGAGAACGTGAAAAAACTCACAGGTGGAATGTTACAGCTGTCCAAGGAGAACAGGAAAAGGATCTGCAGGACCGTATTATGAGACATAGTTTGGTATTCACGGGCATCCCGGAAAGAGGAGAAGGTGCCAAATCTACCATATGAGATTTCCTCCAATGTTAGCGGAAACTCTTCAGGGAATAGGTAAAAAAAATCTCACTCCATCGCGTTCACTGGCTTAGAGTTAAGAGACCTGATAACCGACCTAAAGTTATACTGTAATTCCTAAATTTTTGCATTATACTGTAAACAAAAAGATTACATAAAAAGTCAAGGCAAAGAGCTGCAGAGAACGCACTTCAGCATTAATGCTCTATTTCCTTAAGAAATTCTTGACCGAAGAAGAGTTCTATTCCTCATCAGAAAAAAAATACATATCGGAAGGTATCCGGGTCACTGCGGCTGTGGATAAACTTCACATTCAGGGACGGTTCGGGAGAAATCTCTATGGCAGTATTAAAACAAAAAATTAGACCATTTATACCAGTACTGGAATGGGCATGGAGCCGGCACCACAGAGAAAAGGTTTAAAGATTTTTAACCAGCTTTTTCGATTACAGGCAGATTTTGTCTTATTATAAGAGACTCATAAATCAGCTGCAACTGCAAACAATTATTAATCACCTGGATTCCCTCATGTGATCTCTGCCTGCAAAACCATTATGCAAAGAAAAGCGAGTATCTCAGTTCACAAAAATATAAATTTCTCAGTATTAGTATTATTTACATACCTAGGGTAGATTTATAACAATAAAGATATTTATAGATAACCAAAACTTTTGTATTGTTAGCATTTATCTCAAAAAATTTGATAACTATTCATTCTTTGGCTCTTTCTTCACAGCTCTGTTGGAACATGCAGATACTTCATTTATTATCAGGGGCAATTTTAACTTTGGCCTAAATGAAGAAATAGACAGGGGCCGGCGTTGCCTCTTTCTCGATCCAGGCCCCCGAAGAGTGAGTCAGGGGCCACCCACTCCCATGCATTCATAGCACTGGAGATTGGTGCCAGGTGCTCATGGATAATACTAAATACTAAGCGGCAGCTACAGATATGTACCCCCGTGAATAATATTGTGTAGTCACTATAAGCATTGCCTTCCACACAGCTGGACATGTAAGGGATACCAGCTACTCTTGAAGCTCTTTTTGATGTTTACTTTTGTTGTCTGTTGTCTACTTTTTCCTGTAGTTGTGCTCTCTGTTTTCTTTCCCTCTCCTCTCATACAGGTATGGAAGCACACTTCTACGAGTTATCGTATATCTTCTGTGTTGTCTATTTTTGCTGTTTGTTTTATTTTCTCTCTTTCCATTCCCTCTTTCCTCTCTCTGTTTTTATCTTACCCATTACTTCTTATCCCCTCTTTCGTTTTCACCTCCCTTTCCGTGTCTGTCGTATACCATTTTGCTCCCTAAATAGTTTTCAATAAAGTTTCATATACCAAGCGGAACCTTAAGGCAACAGTCATAAAGGTTTGCTTTTCTAAGCAAATCTGTGGGGCTATCATCTAGCTCTGGGAAATCTTTTCCCAAAGCTATATTGGCAAAACAAAAAACACATGCAAAAATATATATATTTATATATTTTCTTCATTCAAATTATCCCATTACAACGGTTTCCACCACAGCAATTATTGGCCCTTTAAACTTTGAACAGCATTCTACCCTCAGTCAAAATGTTTGCCATTTTACATAATGCCTGAGTCGATGCACTGGCCTTCTTTGTAGGTTTTATTGGTAAAGACTGGTGTTTCCATAGCACCCTGTGTACTTCTTTTACTATCACTACACAAAGGGGTTTCCCCTCAGAAGATACCATGGAAAGTTTCCATAACATTTGCAAAAATGCCACCCAAATTCTTCTAGAAACATTAGTCTCACCCCATTGCTTAGACAAACACTTGTTCCCATTTCTGAGAAAAAAAATCCCTCTATTTTTTACTTGAATGAGTTATGCTCTTGTGAATCTTTCTCTCTAATCTGCACTTAATATTGCCTCTTTCCCCTGATCCCTCTCACGTCCTTTCAATGATAGACAGCCGACAGCACAAATGAGAAATAACAATAGCAAAGATAGAAAATCCTTCCTGCTTAACTCTGTTAACATCTACAACATCTCCTTTAAAAAACCTATAAGTAACAATAACACTTATTCTATCAAACTGAATTAAACTGAGTTGTGAAAAGGTAACTATCAATAAGTTATTAGAAGGCAGAACACCTGGAGACAGAATGCTTCTGTTGGCTAAAACTTAGAAAGTTTTTTAGCAAGTATGGAATATAAAATTTGTGTTCTTATATCAATGACCTTTGGAGAGCTGTAAAAAGAGCCTGAAGCACTACTGGTAGCTCACTAGTGACAGGTTGGTGACTCATGGTCTAGAGGCTCTCAAATTCCAGACGAGTCATTTTATAGGTCAGGGGAACAAGAGGCTCCTCTGAACACTTTCCTTTTGCATACAATGTAAATTTATTATCAAATAAAAGTAAAAAAAAATGCAAAGCAAACTATCTTTCAACAACCCTGTCAAATGAAAACAGAAAAAGTAATTTACGTAACAAACCTCTATGGAAGAAAAACAGTCTCATTGGAATCTGCCTTTTTTTTAACACGGAATTTTAAACACTGAATTTTTTTTAACAGCGAATTTTAAACACTGAATTTTTTTAACACTGAAATTTAAACACTGAATATTTTTAGACATTGAATTCCTTACACTCAATTTTTATCTTGTAAAAATTCAGCTGCAAAAAATTCGGTGTTAAAAAAATTCAGCTGCAAAAATTCAGCCGCAAGTTTTGACCTTTTGGTAAACTCAAGCCAAAGCAATCTAAATTAGCTCATTTCGTCACATGACACAACGGCGCTGTTCTACAGCTGAATGAGGACGTTTTTTTTCTTACAGATAGAATTACAAAACGTCAGTTAGCTACTGAATTTTTGCAGCTGAATTTTTGCTGGTGAATTTTTTGCAGCTGAATTTTTTTGCAGCGTAGTGTAAGGAATTCAATGTCTAAAAAAATTCAGTGTTTAAAATTCGTTGTTATAAAAAAGGCAGATTCCAATGTTTTTCTTCCATAAACCTCAGCGCCCAGGAAGCTGCAATTCATCAGTGAGGAGTGGAAAAAATTATTTTCTTTTTTTAATCATTGGTAAAACGTATTATATATCATAGAATTAAAAACATAATTTTTTTTTGGTACAAGCAATTTAGCAATTCTTCTTCAGGATGTTAACATACCAGGCCCATTCTAAGGTTAGCAAGACCCCCCAACCACTTGGGCCAACTCCTCCGGGGGGAATCCCAAGGCGTTCTAAGGCAGCCGAGAAACATAGTCCGTCCAGCATGTCCTGGCTCTCTCTTTGGGTCTCCTCCTGTTGGGATGTGCCAGGAACACCAAACCAGTGAGGCATCCAGAAGGGATCCTAACCAGATGCCCAAGCCACCTCAACTGGCTCCTCTCGACATGGAGGAGAAGCTGTTCTACTCTGAGTCCTCCCCAGATGACTGGGCTCCTCACCCTATCACTAAGGTAGAGCCCAGACACATTATGGAGAAAACTAATTTCAGCCACTTGTAGCGGGGATCTTGTTCTTTCGGTCATGATGCAAAGCTCAAGACCATAGATGAAAGTAGGAACGTAGATCGACCGGTGAATCAAGAGCTTTACCTTTTGGCTCAGCTCTCTCTTCACCACAACGGACCGGTGCAGTGTCTTCCCAGCAGATGCTGCACCAATATACCTGTCAAGCTCCCGTTCCGACTTCCCCGCATTCGTGAACAAAACCCCAAGATACTTAAACTTCTCCACTAGAGGCAGTACATCCTCCCCAACCTGGGCAAGGCACTCTACCCTTTTCCGGCTTAAGACCATGGTCTCTCATTTGGAGCCACTGATCCTCATCCCAACTTCTTCACACTCGCATGCAAACCACTCTAGTGAGAGCTGTAGATCAATCCCTGATGAAGCCAATAGAATCACGGCATCTGTGAATAACAGAGATGCAACTCAAAGGCCACCATAAAGGATCCCCTCAACACCTTGGCTGCACCTAGAAATTCTCTCCATAAAAGTTATGAACAGAATCTGTAACAAAGGGCAACCTTGGCGGAGTCCTTGATGGGTCCTTGGCTGATCCCCTTCAATTCCTTTTCAAACATCATTATTTGTGCTAAAATATTCTTTCTGTCATCATTTGTGGACATTAAGATCTAAAGAGAAGCATCATCTCCTGGTTAGACCCTGTAATTCAGTGAAAGTGTGAAGCCAGAGTACAAAATATGCAAGAGGGGCTCAATCCAGTGGCTGAAAGTTGAAGGGGATTTCGCTGGGAGTTGGAGGGAAGTGGGCTTCCATTCGGCTGGCGTTTGACCAGGGCTATTTTGAATGGCTGCTACTATACAGTAACAGCCCTTATTAAAGGGGCAGGTACTCCATACTCCCATCTGATGTTTAATTATTGCATATGTGTGTCAGATAGTTCTGGATATATTCTTTACATATTTGTATATAAAAAGAATCTGTATGCACTGTGAGGTTGTAAATAGACATGTTAAGAAAGAAAATGTAAAACAAGTTCTTTGTTAGTCTTTGAATTGTAGAAATTGAATACTTATGTTTCCTTAAAGACTGCCATGTAATTTCTTCTAAATTAACAAACATTTCAGAATTTAATTAAAAACCGAGGAATCCACCCACTATATTCCTATATTCCTGCCTTTTTTGATTTGCTATGAATTCAGTGTTATTTGCTGAACTGTCACAGTAGCATAGACCTAATATAGAAAACCTTATTGGTTCTTTTCTTTTGCTATCATCGACACATGAGACCTCCAGAAGAAATGAAAGCAAATATGTGCAGCAGTAGAAGACTTAATCTCTTGAAAAGAGGAAACAAAAGCTTATTAACAGGAGAAGAGTTTCACCTTAAAACAAGGACAATCCGTCAGAGCCATATAGCTTTATTGTGTCGTTAATTAATGACAAGATAAATGTGCAGCAGAGAAAAAAAAAAAAGAAAAACAGCTCGTGTGCAGCCTGGAGGGCATCATATTCCACAGCTTTACTGACTTACTGCCATCATTGAAGGTTTGCTTCATATTGAAAAAATCTAATTCTGTTTATTTTTTGCTGTTTATGTTGTATGCATGATTGGTTCTGTTTACTATGCTCCACCTCAATCATTTGACTTCTTAATTTGAACTTATTACTCTCGGAAATGGTATTTATGCAGTATTAAATGGTTGGTATCTGTGTGTGTTTTACCTTGCAGAATGTGTGAGGTGGACTCAGCCAAAGCTCCGCAATTTGACTGGACAAGAGGACCTCGAATAGTGATAAGGGAGCTCCCCCGATTGGTCAGTGCTGCCTTGAGCGGAGCGACATGGTTAAACTGCACTGAGGAGAGACAGCCGACAAAACCTCTGGAAGCCGCTTTAACCACCTCTTCATCAAAGCTCTCCATTCCTGTGGAGACGTGGTTCAGAGAGGAAAAGACAAGCCGCTGAATGATTAATTTCTCAGAATCACATTAATTTCTGATTAAACACTGTCAGGAATGACAAAGGAATGGTGACAGGCAAAGATGAATGGCTTCAATACAAGTAGTGCAGCAAGTTTCTCAGCACTTTTCCTTAGATTGGAGGACTTACTGATGACTTTGCCCAGCGTCAAGGATCTGATTAAGATCAGCTCTGCATCAGATGACAGTGTGTACTTTCTGTGGATGTCCTGGTCGATCTGGTTGAGTGGAGAGAAATCAAATAACAAGGCAATTACACGAAATGTAAACCGAGCTAACGGCTGCAACATCAGCAGCTCACTATAATATTTTATAGATTGATATTTGTGTTCTCTGCAGCTTCACATAAAACCTTCTCTGCCCACGGCTGAGTGCCGAAGTGATTTTGACCTCTCTTCTGTGCTCTGCCATGCTGACTCAGATGCAGTACTTAACACAATGATGTGGAATGAAACACTGCAGGATTTTTTTTTGTCCACTGCTGTCAACACATCAGGGTTTTTCTACAAAGAAATCAGTTTTTTTTAAAACATTTTCTCTGCAGCTGAAAGGGCACCGTATTTGGAGGACTGTATGCTAAGTCCCTTCCAATTTCTAATGTTTCTAATATTAGAGTTGCACAGAAATTAAATATTGTAAACATTATCAAATAGCTTTAAATATTCATATTTAAGGATAACACTCAGAATTGTCTGGGTACCAAGAAGAAGCAAAGATTTACGTTCAGAATTGGAGCATTACAGCGTCCACTATAACGCGCCAATGATATATTCATTAAATATTGTAACAGGATTTGCTTTGGGATTATCTGAAATCCGTTGGACACTGACATAGCTACAAAAAGGAAAGAGAGTAGGAAGAAAAACAGACAGTGATGGGGTTAAAAAGTTAAAAGTGAGAGAATGAAAAGAAATAATGGACAGGGTAAAGAAAATACAAAATAAAATCAAAGAAGTTTACTCCTACACCTGCAAAAAGAGAGAAAAAAGCGAGAAAACAGCAACAGTAAACGGAAACCATGGTTGTGCTGCTCCAGTGAGAAGCACAGGGACCCTAGGCCTGGAGTGAGCAAACACACCTCCAAAAAACCATCAACACACTGGTGGGCAGAATCACCAACCAGCAATAGGGAAGGTGGTGGTGAAAAGGTTCCACATTTGGTGAGGAGCCTGAGATTATCCAGGAAAGGGGGCAGCCCAAAACCCAACCTGACAGATAAACAGGCAAACTATCACAATCACATGTTTCCAACCTTTGTTTGACAAAGCACCATAATTAATAAAAAGATATACAAGAAAGGATGTCATATACACCCTAGCATTTCTAATACATACTTCTAGGTCCTGGAGGGGCAACCAGCACCTACACTCAGAAGATGGTTACTTTTGTTCAAGGATAAGCAGCATCTTAGCCACAAGCTAAAGACTGAAGATTTTTCCATTGTTCTAATATCATCCAGCCTTGATGGACCATGGTCTGCCTCAGTGGATACCTGACTATCTCACTGTCAGTCCAGATGACGTGAAGATATGGGCTGCGTCTCGAAGCAACTGGTCTCCTATACCAGTCTAGCAGAGAACAAGATTGGCACCTTTTCTCTTTATCATCTACATAAACCGCCTCTCCTGGCCCCCACCTTTATAAGTTATTGGATTAATATATGATAGCAGACCTTATTCTAGGTGAAAATAATTCTTGAACAAAAAGTGTGCATAGAACTTGGTGCAGAGAAAGCTGAAGAAGTTCATCATAAAAAACTGAAATGGAGGAAAAACACTGATGTTCTTTACAGTGAGGGTCAGATCAGTCTTTCCCTGCTGAGGTGACTGAGATCATGGTGTGCTCCTCAAGTCCTTTTTTGACTCTGTGGTGGCATCAGCCATCTTATAGGGTTTATTTTGTAGATGCAAAAGTGTATATATAGGAAGGCCATCAGGAAGCCCAGCTATGATGTGGGAGACAAACACACTGTTGAAAATAACATCACATTTGGAAAATGTCTCCCTCTCCATGCATGGTCCATCAGCTGCTGAGCTAGCTGCTAAGATGCCCTTTCTCCCACCGCTCTCCCAAAGGCTTTATTACCTTTATCATTAAATCCATGCTCTTTATTGCACAGTTTTCCAGTTCTAAGGAATGGTTTGTTTCTTGTTTATATTTATTCATGCTCATTTTGAGCAGTTTCACCCTGCTTAACTGCACATTTGATTTATCTGAGCATGCCAGTTTTTAATATCCGTACAGCATTGCTTCCTCTGTTGTAAACCTTTTTCTTGCTTGCTGCTAATATACTTTAAGTTATCTGATATGAGACAATAAAAAAAACTTCTATTCTAAAGCTAAACTTAGATGTCGGTGTCTTGGTATATTTATAGTTTTGCTGCACTTTTGATTTCAGATGACAGCTCCATGACATGCTAAAGCATAAAATCATGTATACATCTCTAACTGTTTCATCAAGGCTGTGCAAAAAGGCATATATTTTGATTTACCCTCGCCTATGGTCATAAAATACATGAAAAACAAGCTTTCTTCACAGTGATAGGAGGGAGGAGGAGCTAAGGAGGTGTTGGGTCATTCAGGAGGTATTTAGAGTAGAGCTGCTTCTCCTTCACATCGAAAGGAGTCAGCTGAGGTGGCTGGAACACCTTTTTTGGATGCTCCCTGGACACCTCCCTCAGGTGTTCCAGGCATTCCCCACCAGGAGGAGGCCCAAGGGACGACCCAGGACAAGCTGGAGGGTCTATGTCTCTCAGGCCTGGGTGCGCCTCTGGCTTCCCCAAGCAGATGAGGAGTCTGTGGAAAGGGAAGTCTGGGAGTCTCCACTGAGACTCATGACCCGGTCCCGGAAGAAGCGGGAGAGCACAATACCAACTATTCTTTAAACTCCCCTACAACCCTACAACAAAAAACATTTAGAGATACAGAAGTAATTTAAAGTTCTAGAGACCTCTAAGATATTTTAAACTATATGTAGTATGTGGAAAAGTATTAAAGACTTTAAAAAGTTCCATGTTGGATCCCCTACTTTTTTTGTTTTGACTGGTTAAAAATATTTGTGTCTCTTTTTTCATGAAGTCCCATCAGCAAAGAAAAATGCAATAGGGAACTGCAAAGCATTGTTTCTACATTTGGTATTCTTACAACATCTGGGAATAAGGCCACAAAAGCCACTTAGTAAAGGTCACAGGAAAATGTGGTTACAAAGCAACATGACACCTGCAAGAAACCTTTAGCTGACCTTCAGTGCCTTATCTTGTCATCCAGCTGCAGAGTACTTGTCTTGGGGTTGGGTGGTAAAACAATCCTGATAATTGCAATAAAGAAAATTCCTTCAACAGCAATGATAAACTGATGAATGAATAATTTAGGATAAATGTATCTGCAGTGTCTGGGTTAGCCATGACTGGAGGAATCTGTTGATCAGATGTAGCAGCAGTGTCATATAGCTGATCTGTGGCTCCATCACCCAGATGGCAACATATTCAGGCAATACTGTTTTTTCCCAGTATTTCAAGTACTTCTGGAGTCTTCACTTCATTAGATGTTTAACTGTCTCCATGCTTCTATAGGAATTAGTGAAGTTAGGCCACAAGTATTAGGATCTCTGATATGTAGAGTTAAAATCTGACTTGTATTGTTGCTGTCATTTTCCCGAGCTTTTGACAGTTGGAAAGAGAAGTTGTTGGGGTGCCCTGGGGTGGGTTCAAATCCCAGCTGTACTCATCTGTAATGTCTCTCCTAAGAGATTCTTTTATGCCACATGTAAGGACCGGACAGTGTGGGTTCATGAAAGCTAATGAGTCTGTTTAGTCCCCTTCAGCTGATTTCTGTTTCCGTTATGCAGCAGCGAGGCTAATATTAGGTTTGCAAATTGCATAGAGAAGATATGTTTACTGAAGTTTAAAGTGCCCAACTTCAGATTTAAAAACTTCACCCTGACATAGGCCAAGTTATAGCTACATTTAACCTGTTTAATGTCCATTGTTCTCTAGAGAACCATAGAGGCCTATCGGGCCATGTTGGTACGACAATGAAAAAAACACCATCTTGCGATGATTATTTTATTCTAAAAATCTTAACAATTAAACTGACAAGATAATTGTATTATTTTGGTCCTTCTTGAAATAAAAGCATACTGTAGTCTATGATTGGGTTCTGCCTTCCCTTTAAAGACTCATTAATAGGAAGTAATTCAAACAGAACAAGCTCTTCTGTTGTCTCTTTTCTTGGCTTGTTGTTCATTTAAATTACCAAAAATCATATGTTTAACCCAGGCGTCAGATTTTGGAGTGTATTTGGTTGTGAGAATAAAGTTCTGGGTCATATGCTGATGTTGTTTAACCAGTTAATTAACTAACCAGGGTTAGTTTTATTCCATGTGCATGGGAAAAAAAATAGGTGAGGTTGGGAAGTGATTTAGCATTTAGCTTATAATTTTTTATCCAGTTGAATGGGCCAGGTAGCATTTACTATATCTTTGCCATTTTTCTATGGTATACTATGTTTCTAATACTAAAACAGTGTGGATAAATATTTAATGCAATGACAGTATTTTAATTTCATTTAATATTAAAAAGCATTGTCTTTTAGTCTATGTTATTAGATGTATTTACACTTACGAACTACACTATATGTACTAAGCTGCTTTCTTTTTGGAACGATGATCTTTTAATATGATTGTATTACACCTAAATGATAATAGATGTTAATTAATTTACCAATCCTCTTTATTTGTATTTTTGGTAGTAATCTGCATGACTTACCAGCAAATGTGATTTTTGAATTTATATAATACACATGGTGTATTGTATAACTGGTGAACTTAACATTATTTAGACCTTTGTAATGGTCCTCTTTTTATTCAGGCCAAGCTGAAGTGATGTAAGCTAGAGAAGGAAACTAACAAGAAATTCTCCCTCAAGAGCTTCCAGTGAGGAACTATGACCTCTTACCCTGTCAAGGCTGGTAGGAGGTTTTTGCCGGTACTCCTAGATATTCCTTGCACTTTTGTCTATGGCACTACTCTAATTCGTTTACCTGCCTTTAACTTTTACTTCTGTTATATGGAGAATTTTATTGTGGGTCCTAGAGAAATGCGGCAAAGTGCTATGAAACTGTGCAAGTGATGCTTTGAACTTTTCTGGACTGACAGTCTTTACAATTCACGTGACTGTGTTTACAATTTACATACGTATCTTAGTTTAACCTCTGCTTAATTTTTTTTAATTTTATTTTTTGTAGTGCTGGCACCATTAAGTAGTCCAGTCTAGGATTATTCACACGACCTAATGGCAACAAGGATAGAGAATTCACTTTATGTGGCGTTGTTTATAAACATAAGCACTTTATGAACTCCTTAGATTTTTCACCTAAATAGTGCCTTTTTAGTGGTACTACATGGCGAAGCAACGTCAACTTCTCTGGTGTGTTTTGAAGGCGAGAAAGTGTAATGATAGAAAAGTGTAGTGCATTATCAATATTGTTTTTAACATGAAAAATGAAAAACATGCTGGTAATAAGCAGGTTAGGTTGTTGTGGGTTATAGTTTTAAATTAAGACAAGTTTTTAGCATTCCTTTGTGAGTAATGAGGGTCTCTGTTCGCAAAGCACTTAATACTCGATTACAAAACAGAGCTGTAACACAGTTGGCGTCCAATTTATTACCACCCTATTATAACAAAGTGGCAAATCGTGTGACAGCATGTCAGAGTCTGTTTTACATGGTAGTTTTTTCATCTCTGTACATTGGAAATTATACTGTCATGTTGTTTTATTCAGTGACCTAATTGCTTTCTGTTTTGTTATATCATATACAATAGTTAGGTAATTAGTAAGAAACCATTTTTTGTTGTTGTTTATTTAGTCAATTATGTGACAGACTACTGACCTGGTGTACCACGCTTTTCGCTAATGAAGATAGGCACCAACAAATGGATGAAAAAATGAATAGCCACTATTCAATGTAAATGGCCAAATGTATTTGTAAAACATATTGATGTATTTTTTTTAGATCAGCACTTTTTAGAAAAAATATTTGTAAAAATGTGAATCTCTTTATTGTACCACAATGGGGAAATTCACTCTCTGCATTTAACCCATCCCCTTGGGGAGCAGTGGGCTGCGACTGTGCGGCGCCTGGGGAACAGTGTGGGTTTAAGGGTCTTGCTCAGGAACCCAGAGTTCAGGCTGTTTGGATCGAGAAACCTTTTCAGAGCATAAGCGCACTTCTCTAACCGTTAGGCCAACAATCCTCAACACTTTTTGTAGAAAAATATTTAGCCCATTTTTTTTTTCTTCTTAATTTTCAAAAACTTCTTTTCTTTCTTGACAGGGGCATGGAAGTTCGCCACTTGGTAATACTCTCTACAAGCTATGCTTTCATTTGTTTACAATACCATTTAATAAAATACAGAAGCTTAAATGAGCACTTTTAAAAATAAGTCCAAATACAGAGCCATATCTTTTGTCACCTTTGCTGCAACCTGCTATAAAACTTAGACTTACCCTATATTGCAGCGTATTTGGGTCCGTAGACTGTGTACTGCTCCTTACACAGAGGAAAAATATTCAGTCTCCGTTGAATCTAAAAGACCCACACCCACTTTGTAGCTTTTGCAAAACTTATTTGACATTCAACACCAATGAATTATCATCCATGCAAAGGACTCCATCTTTTTTTATAATCCTGTTCAAGGTTATGCGATTCAGTGTTGCAAACAAATAAAGAAATGTGGTATAAGGAAAATACAGCTGATACTTTAAATTCTTTATAAAATCATTTTAAAAATGCGGTTAATTTCATGTTAAATGTGATAATTTCTTTTTAGTTTGATCAGGCTTTTACAGTCTTTGAAAGTTTTCGTTTAAGGCACAAAGAATAGTGAAAGAATTAGAAGTAAAATCTCTAGTGGGAATACAAATATAATCTGCCAGAAACGTGCAGCCATTTAGCCAACGCACCCATTGAACGACACCAGCTGGGAAGATTAAGACAACCAGTGCATTCTGAGTGTAGAGCCAATCTAGGACCATTCATCGAGTGGGCAGCCTGCGGTGTAGGAGTAAAATCAAACATGGAACTTTCTTCAGTAGCCTTGAGTGAAAGTTTTACTTTCTAAAACAACAATATAAAAAATCCCTGAAAAGACATAAATGCCTAAAGCCCAGTTTGTGTGTTTAACTGTGAAGTTAGTTTAATAATGTACATTTGAACCAATGTCCTACGTTGAAACAGAATTAAGTATTTTTTGTTTCTCATTCTCTATGGTGTAAGTTTTGTTTCATGTGAGTTTTCCTTTATAATACTCCATCATATAAAAAGTCTTTTATTCCTTAACATTTTCATAGTCTTCATTTTAGTCCTATTTCAACAATATCTGGGGAATTGCTTAAACTCTGTGATACAGCACAAACAAACAAGCAAACAAAAAAGAAACAAGCACTTCAACAAAATCTGAGACATCATCACTGACATTATGAAGATGATTGAAAGGATTCCCAAAAGCCAAACATTATAAAACCTCTTAATAACTTACTTATGTTTACATTATAAACTAAACAGATGAGAAAGAAGGTAAATAACATCTTTTAGTCTGGGAAGGGTTACAAAGTGAGAAACAATTATGGATTTTGAGCGAACTATTCCTTATTCCTGAATCCATCCACATGGATGACACCTGTTTAACAGTTTGTGTGGCCCTCTATTAAATAATTGGTATCATTGGTCACACAGGCAGCCTGTATGGATATAAAATACAGATGAGGCAAACATGTTGTTTCAGTTATTTTTTTTAAACATTTATTTAAATAAAACATTTTAGAAGTGAATTTGACATCCTTTTTCATATTTCTGCTTAGATTTAACAATAAAAATCAAACACATCGAAACTAATCGTTATAAACTGAAAAGTTGATAAACTCTTAAATTGAAATAAAGACTATTTTAGTGCAACTCATCAGATATGTATACATATATCATATGATTGGAATTCATCATTCAAATTATTCAATAAAGCAATATGTAACATAAAAATATTTAACATAAAACTGCGTTTACAACACATCAAAAGTGATATATTCTCCTAACACAGTACTTTTGAGCACTGATATGTTATTAACATAATTTACGAGGTCCAACAATAGCAATGGCCCATGTCCAGCTAGCATAGCTGCTGTCGTCATTCGAAGTTGTACCGAAATCTTTGGCTAAGGCTGAAGAGGCACCTTCCCCTTCACTGACAGCATCTTGTCCGACGGGGATGCGGGCAGAGCGGGCATCGATGTTAGGCTTTATTATAACGGGGTAGCATCGCTAACATTAGCTGAACTGTTGTCTAATTTTACTTCAAGAGGATGTTTGAATAAGGAAATGAAAGTGTCGTTTGACTTGCTCAGTTCATATTACTGATATTCTTTGCTTATCCTAAAGGCAACCATTTAAAGTAAACTTTTAACTGTTATTTAATATGTGAGCAATATCAACCTCAGCATAAACCGCCCCTCTATGCCACCGATTGGTTCACTGGTTGTCATGCCTACAGTTAAACAATGTAATCAGTAAAGCCAGTGCGTAATACACAATTAGTGATAGCTTCGCCGTCCTAGGAAAGAATGGAAAATTTGGCTCGAAGATTCTGCTTAATAGTGCTGGGATTTAGAAGTGGGTATACGCCGTATACCCGTATATACCCTAGACAACACAACTGATGACATTTGTTTAAGCAGCTCTGTCATTTAACAACAATGTAAGATATCAGAAGTAGTGATCAGCTAAGCTCAACTCAACTCTCCGACAGATCAGAAGAAGAGAATTGTAGCTTCACTAACGATGGTCCCTAGAAGAGTGTGCCAGAATTTATGCATAGCAATTAGGGATGGAACGGTTTATGAAAACCGTCCGAACCGTTCGGTTCAACTGTCTCGGTTCGATTCACGTGTGTTGCGTTTGGTTCATGCGCTGCTCCTTTTTCTCATAGGCAAAGCGTGTACACTCCAGAGCAGAAGGTGGCGGTTCTGCGACCAAAGCCAACCACCAGTAGTAAACAAGAAGAAGAAGCGAAGCAGCTTAGCCGGGTGTAGCAGGAAAAAATCAGTTGTTGTGGAGAATTGTGTGGATATGGCGAGTGGGAAAGAACAGGAGTTGGAAGACGCGCCAGCAGCACTTTATAGGTCTGCTGTATGGGACCACTTTGCATTTAGAGTGACCTACGATGACGGCGGAAAGAAAGTTGTGGATAAAAGTGCAACAGTGTGCAAGCATTGTGCAACACGTGTTATACTATACAAGACATAATAGATTTTCCTAATAATAAACATATACCGAACTGAAAACCGTGACCAACAAACCGTGAACCGAACCGTGGATTTTGTGAACCGTTCCACCCCTAATAGCAATGTAAAAGAATCCCTGACAGATATTATCGAGAGATAAGTTGTAGACACCAATGTAACCAGACCACTACTCTGCATACCCAGAACCAGAAACACTTCTTGAGAACAGACTCTCTTTTGTTTAGATTTGCTTATGCATTTTCTATTTAAACTGTTTACTTAAACATTATTGAAGCTTGTAGACCAACCAACAGCATTATGTTACTCCTATATTTTCTTATGTTCTGTGTATCTAAGAACTAAGATTTATCTTGTAACCAAACATGGTATATAAACGGACCATTTCCTTTATACTGGGAGTATTCTCATTTAAAACGTGTTTTGTATTTACTTTGGTTATCTTTGTCTGGTTTCTTTAATGTTCCTAAATATGTAAACATGAGAAAATAGCAATAACAGAAGAAATCTTTATGGACTATTTGCTGAACTGGATATTCTAAGTTTATATCTTTGCCTATATCTCACCTGTACATAGAGGTTTCTACCAACTCTGTGGATTCTGATCCGATGAAGACGTCCATCTGCCAGGTTCTTGGGGACTGGGCTGAAGATATCTGGACTTCTGTCTGTCTGAAGATGGTACCAAATCTGAAGGCTTCCTACACAGAAAGAACAGGAAACATGTTGAATCATGTACTGTAACACATCTTTGCAAAACTGATTAGCACCCTGGGATAACTGATTTGTCACCATGCTCAGTGTGTTAATTGCAGTGTTTTCTTTTGAACTTCAACAAATTAGAACCTCAAACACTTGCTTCACATTTGTCACAAAAGACTCTGAGAAGAAAGGAACGAGTGTCTGCTGTTGGTTAAGGAATACTTAAAAGTATTAAAGTAAAAAAGAAAGTTCTTCCAAGTAAGAAAAAAAAAACACGTTTCAGGTTTTATTTTTAATATCGTTAAACTTTCTGAATGAAAACTGAGCAGGCTGAAGGAGAGTCTTGTTATTTAATTTTTTTTTAGGTGGCATCACAATCTTTCTGTAATACTGTTTTTACAAAAAACAGGCTATGAATAATCTTAGGGAAAGCACAGAGAGTTACTTACAAGGGGGTTTGCGGAAAGTATTGTGAATATAAACAATCTTAATGTAAAAAAAATTAAGATTAAAGTATTGAACTTTCCTTTTTGATAAAACTTTAAGAGTGGCTCAGGTTATCCTGAGCTATATGTATTTTTTTTTACTTATATCTGCATTAGGGTGCTGGATGACATAGGGACCACTTTTTATCTTTCATCTTCACTCTACTTCTATTTGTCAGTTCTGCAATATTTGTTAGTTAAATGTATAACTTTATGGTCTTTTTTTCGTAATAGTTGCATCATTTAACCTGGTCCTGTTTAGCTGAGACACCATTTTGGAGGGAGACAGCAAGCAGGAGGGTTGCTCCAATCTACTTCAGTCTTGGATAATAGAGCTGGGTCTTTTTTCAGTGTTTAGTTCTGTATCTGTTCTAGACATACCTATAGAATCAGCTTTTGCAAGGACTACCTGTATATGCTCTCTCTCATACCTTTGATATAAACACTAGCTTATGCCCCATCAGCTTGACTGTTTTGTTCCTAGACAGAGCCAACCATACAGTAAGTTTACCATTATCTTTTTTAATACATAAACTATTTATAGATCAGTGCCTGTATGTTCCTTTCACATGTCTGCTTATGTATCCTTCAACTCCTAGTCGGACTCATCAGGGGCCGCTCACACTGAGCCTTATTCTGCTGCAGGTTTCTTCCCGTTAAAAGGGAGTTTTTACTCTCCACTGATGCTGCATGCATGCATGGGATGAGAGATTTACTTTAGAGTCAATATTACAATGCAAGTGGATATCTACTGTCTCTGCATTTTTCAGTAGCATATCCTGCAAAGTCAGTGACTAAATGCAATAAGGTTTTTCTTTTCCGTAGATAGAAAACTGTGAAACAATCCGACTGTGTGATCTGATTAAATTGTCTCTGTAAAGTGCGTTGAGATGACATGTGTTTTGAATGCTATATCATTGAAGTGAATAGATCTTTATATTTTTTACTGTATTTCTTTGACTGTATTTTTTAACCTTTGTAAGCATCTAGATTTGTCTTTTGTATGAAAGATGATTCATGCATTAAA